>NC_136271.1:81638224-81868224 GCF_964187855.1 Myxine glutinosa | reverse complement strand
GTTAATATGCCTCATCTATTGACAAATCTGCAATTATAATTTTTTTTGAAGTTCAAATGACCGCGGGAGATCGCGTTATCGTGAGCACGTTATGGAAAGACAAAATGGTGTGTTTCTTCTTCTTTGAACAATAAAGACTTATAGCTTCGCGACCGTACATCCAATCATCTTGAAATTTTGCACACTGGTTACTCTTCATGACTTCTACTACAGTATGAAGTTTCACGTCGATCAATAAAGCGATTCAAGAGATATCCATTTAAAAAAAAAAAAATCGTTTAATTAACGATATCTGCCAAACCACGTGACCTATCGCAAATTCTAAAATGACATTTTAGTAGACTGACATGCTGAACAGACCTGTGAAGTTTCTCCTCGATTGGATCAAAAATGAGGGAGGAGCTACGTTTTAAAGGTTCATGCTTTAAACCGTCATAACTCTGCAACCATGTGACGGATGACGTCGCCCTCGCTGACTTTTTTGTTCGTCATGGGCATGCGATTCTGCTTGCAAAGATTGGCCTCGATCTGTTCAGCCGTTGCAGAGAAAAAGGGGTTTTCGTGTTTTCACGAAAAACAAGATGGCGGCCGAACCACGTGACCTGCGACGTCATAATTACCATTAAAATATTCTACAGACCGAGTCCCTCCTATGGTGAAAATTTTATTTCAATCGACTCTATTATTGCAGAGAAAATGTTTTTTAAAGGAAATTAAAACTGAAAATGGCAATCGCACTGATGTCGGATGATGTCGTGGCCTGGGAAGACAAAATGGTGTGTTTCTTCTTCTTTCAACAATTAAGACTTTAGCTTCGCGACCGTACATCCAATCATCTTGAAAGTTTGCACACTTGTTCCACCCGATGAGAGCTACATTGCATTAAAAATTCAAGTCGATCCATGCAGTGGTTCAAGAGTTACAAGCTTTTTAAAATTTAACTTCCATTATTTATTGCGGCCAAACCATGTGACTTAAAAAAACGTCTCAAGTAACGATTAAACATCCCCCCATGAGGAACATTTGTGTAAAGTTTCCACTCGATACCTCCACAAATTATGGAGGTGATTCCATTTCTAGTTTGAGATTTGAAAACGTCATAACTCTGAAACCACGTGTCGGATGACGTCGTGCTCGCTGACTTTTTTGTTTGTCATGGGTATCCGAATACGCATGCCAAGTTTGGGCTCGATCCGTTCAGTCGTTGCGGAGAAAAAGGGTTTTTTGTGTTTTTTCACGGAAAACAAGATGGCGGCCGAACCATGTGACGTATGACTTCGAAAATTTTCGCATTCTGAGTTTTTTTTTAACTAAGTATCTGGGGAAAAAATCTCTTATTCGGGGGAGAAAAACTGTGTTTGACGAATTCTAACCTCTTAACGTTAGCATTTTTGATATACTCAATACACATGTTTTTTGTTCCCATTGCAGAGTTCTTTAGAATGAGCCATTCCTCAAATTTTTCCATTGAGCCGTTTCGGAGATACAGAGGGGCAAAGTTGAAGGTGTTTTACAAGATGGCGCCCATACCACGTGACATATGACGTCATCATTAGCAGAAAAAAATTCTACGAGCCTAGCCGATCATTTGATGAAAATTTCCTGTCAATCCGACCAGCGGTTGCTGAGAAACTTAATTATGAAGTTTTCGGAGGTGCAAAATAGGGTGGAAGAATAATAAGAAAAACTCTAGCAGTAATAATAGGTTACTCTCCATTTCATGGAGAGTAAACCTAATAAGAAAAACTAGCAGTAATAATAGGTTACTCTCCATTTATGGAGAGTAATCCTAAAAATAAAATAAAAATAAAGATCATCTGATCCATTAATCCCGATGTTGTCCTTAAAAGACGTACGTTGTTCAACATTCATGGGATTTTAACTGAATTTGTTTTACCAGGGAATTTATCAACCTAATGATGAATGGGTATTTATCAATTTTTTTAATCCTTAAATGCCATACGTTAGTCAAAATGTATCAGATTTTCACGAAATTTGTTGTAGTCAAGTGCTCAGCCACACCGGCTACTACCAAAACCGAAAACAAAACTCGAATCCGAGTTAAAATAAGCTCGTGAGGCTGCGCAAAGTAAAAACTGTGTTTTCCCCAAAGGAATTCCTTCACAGAGTCATAATTCATGATTTCTAAGAACAGAATGCACAAACTTTCAAACTCCACACCCTCTCTCGGTATCCAGCACCCTGACTCGCTTCGACCCAACAACTTGTACACCCCCTCCGTTCCCCTCTCTTCCCATCCACATTCCCTTCACTCCCTTCCCCTTCTGCTCCCCTTCCCACCCCTTACCCTACTGCGTCCCTCCACTTATTTCCCCTTCACCTCCTGCTCCCTCCCCTCCCCTAGCCCTCCCACTCCCCTTCCCTCCCCACCCTCCCTCCCCCCCTCTGCTCGACGCCTCTGCCCCCTCCCTTCTCCTCTCCCTTCCCCTCCCCCTCCTCTTCCCTCCACTCCCTCCTCTTCCTCACCCTCCCACTCTCCCTTTCCCTCCCCTTCACCCCTCACCTCCCATCTCCCAATCTCTTCCCTCTCCCTCCCTTCCATTCTCCTCGCCCATCCCTCCCCCAGAGACGTTGTCTGGTGTCACCTGACTGATGTCTGAGCGCGGGGGCAGGTGTGCTGCTCTCTCTGATCTCGGGATGACTCATGGGCCGGACACCGGATGGAGAACTGGGATTTATGGCAATCACGATGCTGGAATAGTGATATTTAGCAGGATGTTTGAGAGCAGCGGTCTGAGTATGGGTGTCAGAGAATGGCGGTTCAAGTATGGGTGTCAGAGAATGACGGTCTGGGAATGAGGTTTGAATACAGAGTTGAAGAATGAAGGTTTGGGAATCATGAGGAAAAGACTGATGATGAATAGCACCAAGATCAGTGCAAAAAAAAAAAAAAAAAGTCCAGGAAAATAGTGATAAAATAGCAACCAATTTTGAGGAAAAAAAGTACAGAAAAAAGTGAAAGACAATGAAACCAATTGTGATAAAAAAACAAAGTATCTAAAAAATAGTGAAAAGGTAGACCTGCAACCATCAAAGTCCACAAAAGTTTTAAAATGGGAAAAGATAACCTATTTTTACGTTATTTTTTGGAGAAAAATCGTTTTTAAAAAGTGCTGAAATACCAAAACTATATTATAAATAGCCAAAAAATAAGGGAAAGATATATTTTTGCTTGCTGCAAATCGACTAGGGAATTACCTTATTGTTCTCCCGACAGCCTTGTCTTTCCAAATATCCACTTGTATCTGCAGCTACGATGCAGGAAACCGGTCTCATGACGGTCTAAACTCAGTTCATGTTCCATGTTAATGGGTGAAAAATCTCAATAGGCTGAAACAAAATGGTAGCTTAAGAACCCCGCAATGTGACTGCGCCGGACTGTTATTTTGGCAAGGCTTTAAAAATTTTTTTATTAGAACCTCGTCAATCATCTTCAAAAAGGGTGTTTAAACACACCAAAACACTCAGTTTTCATTCATGCAATCTCTTTGAAGTAGAGAAGTATGAATGCAAAGTTTGGGGCCACTTGGTTTCATGGTTTTGGAGTTATGGAGGAGACGCACACACACACACACAAACTGACACACACACACACACACACACACACACAAACTGACACACACACACACACACACACACACAAACTGACACACACACACGCACACACACACACACACACACACACAAACTGACACACACACACACACACACACACACAAACTGACACACACACACGCACACACACACACACACACACACACACACAAACTGACACACACACACACACACACACACTGCCCCCTGGACATTCCTGTCGAGAGCAGGTGCTTCCAGTAATGTATAATGGAATACATAAATTGATATTTGGTAAAGTAACAGGGTAACACTGGAATGTGCAGTTGTAGCATATCTGCTTGTGGATGAATTGAACGCAAGATTTTAAAGACCAATGAGCACACAAGGGCACCAAGTATGGCCGCCAAAATACTGGAATACAAACATTAAAGACACATTCAACATTTTGCATCGGGATATTGTGCACCACTCATCGGGTGCTCATCGGGATATGAGCAATTTAATTAGGTGTTCCCCAGGCGCAAATCCCCAAAGGAAATTGACAAAGGGGAACATATTGTTCTTTTTGGATGATAATGTTTTGTCATGTTGTTCTTTGAGGATGTCAATGTACAGGATGCCAATACATACAAACAAATTGATGGATTACAATTTGTGCGATCCCATTAGCCACAAATGCTGTGTTGCTTGTACATCAATGCCGGTCGGGCAATAATGGTGTCGTCATCCAAGAATGCCATTACCAAGGAAATAAAACTAGTGTGAAGCATTTTGCTAGTCAATGCATGTGACAGAAGCTTTCTGATTGGAAAAAGGCAAAGGTAGCAGAGCATAAAGAAGTGGGCATGATCAGGCACTGTCCTTCCATATAGTCCAGGTTTATCACCAGAATAGTTTGTAGTATTGAATGGTAGGACATATGAACCATAAAATAATTTGTTCCTTCAATAACATTAAAATATGGGATTTCAATTGGCCAAAAATCCAGGGTAGCATATGCACACCACATTTAAGGAACTAGGGCGTGCCCGTACTATATATATATATCTAAAATTATATCCCCCCCCCCCCCCTCTATTTACATTAAATGGTTTGGTCCATTCGCAAAGCCAAAGCGAACGGCTTGCGAGTACGGTGACAATCCCCCCCCTCTATTTACATGAAATGGTTTGGTCCAAAGCGAACGGCTTGCGAGTACGGTGACAATCCCCCCCCTCTATTTACATGAAATGGTTTGGTCCAAAGCGAACGGCTTGCGAGTACGGTGACAATCCCCCCCCCCCCCCCCTCTATTTACATGAAATGGTTTGGTCCAAAGCGAACGGCTTGCGGAGTTTGGTAAAGAAATCGCCATCGCGTGCACAAATGCACAGGAAAGCGAAAGAATCGCAAATTAGTTTTAATTAGTTTTAAAACATAGTTTAACGCCAACATAGCGGCAACATAGTTTGCCAACGTGAAATAAATGAATACGCTCTCAAATGTGCCGTCCGAGGCAGAGTCTGTTCGCCACGTTCGGCACACGTGATAACTCGCTGCTCTCTGATTGGTTGAATCGTTTTTTGGACATAGCTCGGTAACTACTTGTCCGATTAATATGAAACCTTGAAAAGGCACATCCTCGGGTCCCCAGCAATATACCTGGCAAGTTTCAAGTATATCGGACCCGTGGTTGTCGAGAAACAGCGGTCACAGACATACAGACATACAGAGATTACTGGAATTATAGATAGATGAAGGAAGCGGATTAATGGTGACATGGGAGATGGTTAAAACAAAGGTTAGAAAAACAGTATTTAATAGTCAGGTTCCATATGTTCCGATTTTAAGGTTTGTTCCGGTTTTGTGGAGATTTGTAACTACAGTAATTACATTTTTTTTAAAGTTTGAGAGGTTCTAAATCTGAAAAAACAATATTTCCATTAGATTAGAATTTTTTTCAAATCAAATCAAATTGGGAGTCAAATATTTTTCAAATCAAATGGAAACATTGATTTTCGGAGTCAGAGACTCTCAAGCTTTTCAAAAATGAAAATGGTTACAAATCTTCAGAAAACCGGGCCGAAATTACATATGGAACCTGACTATAAGCACCACAACTCAGCAGAGTGACAGTCGGTAATAGCACATCATTGTGCACAACCTGGCCTCAAATTTTAAATGCATGGAACTCGTGTTCCACCTACCATTACAAACAAACATTGGAAATTGGTTCTCTAGATGTGACATGCCAATTACTGTAAGGATAATCTAACTGGTGAAATAATAAGTTTACCTGATCTTATAAAATTATATATATATAGTCACGTGAAAAAGTAAGTACACCCCATGTAAAGTTTTGACTTTTTCAACATATTTCAACATACAGCTATTTGATCTTCATTTCAACAATATTGATAGATAAAGGTGATATAATATAACAAATATCATGAAACATTTACATTTTGAAGTCCATTGTATAATTTAAATAAACATAAATGCAAATTTTGCAGGTGGAAAAAGTAAGTACACCCTTGGCTCTAATAGGTGGTATTTCCCCCTTTGGCAGAAACAACCTCAAGTAGGCGTTTCTTATAACTGTCTACCAGTCTCTGACATCGACTGGGAGAAATTTTTGCCCACTCCTCCATGCAGAATTATTTCAGCTGTGCGATGTTTGAGGGGTTTCTTTCATGCACAGCTCGTTTCAAATCCCCCCACAACATCTCGATGGGATTTATATCCGGGCTTTGACTTGGCCATTCCAGAACCCTCCATTTCTTTCTTTTCAGCCATTCCTTGGTGGATTTACTGGTATGTTTAGGGTCATTGTCACGTTGAAAGGTCCACCTTCGGTTGAGCTTCAACTGTCAGACAGATAGCCTCACATTATCCTCAAGCACCCTCTGGCACAATGAAGAATTCATAGTGGCTTCTATGATGGTGAGCTGCCCAGGCCCTGATGCAGCAAAGCTGCCCCAAACCATAATATTTCCACCACCATGCTTTACAGTTGGTATCAGGTTCTTGTGGTCAAATGCTGTCTTTGGTTTTCACCAAAGATGTCTTCTGGTACTGTGGCCAAATAGCTCTACCTTTGACCCATCTGTCCAGAGCACATTGTTCCAGAAGTGCTGGTCTTTGTCCAGGTTTTCATTGGCAAACTTTAGTCTTGCCCTGATGTTCTTTCTTGACAGCAAAGGTTTCCTCCTGGCACACCTCCCATGGTAGACTCGTGCACTTTGACATCAACAATGGCAAGAGCTACCTGTAGGTCCCGTGATGAGATTCTGGGGTTTCTGAGAGACTTCTTTCATCATCTTGCGGTCTGCTCTCGGGTTGAACTTGCTGGGGCGGCCTGGCCTGAACAGGTTTGCAGTTGTTTGGAATCTTCTCCACTTGTAGATGATCTTCCGGACAGTCGAATGATTGATTTCAAATTGTTGGGAGATCTTTTTAAATCCCTTCCCAGACTCGTAGGCATCTATAACCTTCTTTCTGAAGGCCTCAGAGAGCTCTTTTGATCTAGGCTTGGTGATGCCGCACACTTCAACAACAAAGAGCAAACCAAACTAAATGTCTGAGGTTTAAATAAGACAGGTTCCTCCAAGATCCTCTCTAACGATGTTCTAATCATTTGCACCTGAGCTGGTGCACCTGATTCTAATTTTAGGTATTTGAAGTAGTGATAAATGAAGGGGTGTACTTATTTTTCCACATGTGAAATTTGCATTTATGTGTTTTTAAATTATACAATGCATTACAAAATGTAAATGTTTCATGATATTTGTGATATTATATCACCTTTATCTATCAATATTGTTGAAATGAAGATCAAATTGCTGTATGTTGAAATATGTTGAAAAAGTCAAAACTTTACATGGGGTGTACTTACTTTTTCACATGACTGAACAGATGTATATATATATATATATATATATATATATATATATATATATATATATATATATATATATATATATATATATATATATATATATATATATATATATAGATATATAGATATATATATATATATATATATAGATATATATATATATATATATATATATATATATATATATATATTGTTACGGACCGCGGATAAGATGTTGTTTTGCCGAGCGGATGGCACCGCGGCCGAACAGTTACCCCGACTAACCCGATTCCTGGACGGGCCGAAATCGCGCCACAGGTATTCAATTTGGAAACCTCTAAAGTGACCGAATGTAAAGAGGAGAGAAGAAGAAGACGTACAGAAGAGTAACAGGATTTATTATTTACACACACTAAGCAAAAGGAGCAGTCAAGGTTATATACAGGGAAAATGGAAAAAGCAGGTGACACAGTGCAAATATTAACTTATACAAGCTTAATTAATACCCAGGGACAGAACAAACACAGACAGACTCACACGGGGAATGATGATAGGAATGGCAGGAGGTGGGTGGCTGGAGGGAGAGGAAGGTCCAGCTGGAACCGCAGCACGGTCGGGTCGGGGATGAGCAGCCGCCGCCCTCTCTCGATCAGCGCGTTTAACAGCCGCCATTCCTCTTTCGATCGGCGCGTTTAGCAGCCGCCGTTCCTTCGCGGCCCTGCTCAAAAACTGCCGTCAAGGCCCCCAAGCTGCTGTGGCTGAAGCTGCTGTGGCTGCTGCTGCTGTGGCTGAAGCTGCTGTGGCTGAACTTGTGGTGGCTGGAGCTGCTCTTCCAGGGATCCCTTACTCAACTCTTCCTCAACTCAACTCTTGCTTAGTCCAACCACTTTCTCACTTGCTTGGTCCAACCACACACTCGGTTCTTGCGCGCGTGCTTTTATAGCGCCTTAGGTGATCAAGCCGCCGGCCTTCAGGACACGCCCCTCGGTGAGCTCGCTTCGGCCCTGATTGGTGGGCACAGGCCCTCTGACTCCACCCTTGATGACGATGGGCGGGCACGCCCTTCTTCCCCGAGCTGAGCACATGCTTAATGGCGGCTATTGTAGTTGGCAGTAGAAGTTTTGGGAGTGGGAATGGGGAATGAAAGGGAATCTATCTTATTTCACTTGGTGCAATTGAGTGTCATCTTAATGGAAGACAAGGCCTTACCCTAATACACATAATAAGGAAATAAGCTACTGAACAGGGATATTATGGTGTCCTTCATGTATGCTTTATGGAACTAACTACGGGAACGCCCTTTGACCTTTATACAACACTGGAGTAAGGAGGGCGATATTTTACAACAATTTACACTACAACAACAACAACAAAAAACCATTCTCATATCCACAACTATATATATATATATATATATATATATATATATATATATATATACATATATATATATATATATATATATATATATATATATATATATATATATATATATATATATATATATATATATACTGTATATATATATATATATATATATATATATATATATATATATATATATATATATATATATATATATATATATATATATATATAAATATATATATATATATATATATATTATATATTATATATACAGTATATACAGTATATATATATATATTCAGTGAATACAACATTCTTGCTATGATCCCTTATTGATTGCACCTGTTAAATCCACTTCAATCAGTGTAGATGAAGGAGAGGACACAGGTTAAAGAAGGATTTTAAGTCTCGAGATGATTGAGACATGGATTGTGTGTGTTCGCCATTCAGAGGGTGAATGGGAAAGACAATAGATGGAAGTGCCTTTGAACGGGGTAAGTGCCAGGTGCACCGGTTTGAGTGTGTCAAGAACTGCAACGCAGCTGGGTTTTTCACGCTCAACAGTTTCCCGTGTGTATCAAGAATGGTCCACCACCCAAAGGAGATCCAGCCAACGGCAGGCTAGTGGTCAAAAACGGCTCATTGATGAAAGAGGCCAAAGGACGCTGACACGAATTGTGCAGAGCAACACACGGGCTACAGTTATTAACTTGACAGTCCAGTACAACATTGGTGCCGAAAGATCCATAAAATAATGTACAACCCGTCGTACCTTGACACGAATGGGGTATTGAGATATGTTATGCGACCTGGTGAGATATGTTATGTTTAGGTATAGCTATGGCAGCCAATGTCCATACAGAGTTCCACTTCTTTCAGCAAAAAAACAAGAACCTGTGGTTGCAGTGGGCTAAGGAGGGAAAACATTGGAGGATTGGAAAAATATTGCCTGGTCTGATGAATCCCGGTTCCTGCTGTTTCACTCTGATGGGAGGACTAGGATATGGAGAAAACCACATGAGTACTTGCATCCATCATGCCATGTGTCACCATTGCAGGCTGGTGTTGGTGGTGTGATGGTGTGGGTGTGTTTTCATGACACACATTGGGCCCCTTGATAAAAGTGGAGTAATGTTTGAATGCCACATAATATCTGAACATCATGGACAATCAGGTGCATCCCCTCATGGCAGCAGAAGCACAAGGCTGGGATTGTCCACAAACATGACAGTGAATTCAACTTACTGCAGTAGCCTGCCCAATCACCAGATCTCAATTCAATTGAGCAACTGTGGGATGAGATGGAACGAGCTATTCAGAGTAGAGATCCACTAGCAGTCAACTTGATACAACTGTGGGAAGCATTGGCAACAATATGGGCCAACATTCCTGTGGTACGCTTTCGACACCATGCAGAGTCCATGCCCCGACAAATTGAGGCTGTTCTGAGGACAAAAGAGAGTGCAACTCAATATTAGGAAGGTGTTCCTAATGGTTTGTACACTGTGTGTGTGTGTGTATATATATATATATATATATTGTTGCGGATATGAGGACTGTATATTTTTTTGATTGTGTGAATTATTATTATTGTTTATTCTGCGCCTCCTGCCTCCGGAGCTGTGTAAAGGTCAAAGGGCATCCCATAATTAGTCCAGAAAGCATCCACACCACAGCCAATCATAGAATACCCCTGTTCAATAGTTATATCTTATTATGTGTTTTAGGGTAAGGCTGTGTCTCCCATTAATTGAAATACTCCATTGCACCAGTGAAAGAGATAGATTCCCTTCATTCCCACTCCCAACACTTCCATTCCCCCCTTTTCGTCAATTGCAATTCGCATTGCCAACTGCATGTTGGGCGGTTTTCCCTTCATCCGCCATTGACCACGAGGCAGGGTTGGGGAAGAAAGGCGGGTCCCCACCTCGTCATAGAGGGGAGGAGTGAGTCAGCCCCACTCAACCAACCACGAACAAGGGGTTGGACTTGGAGAGGGTGTGGAGAGAAACATCGAGGAGGTTCGCGAAGGTTGAGGGGCGGGGCCTATATAACCCGCAGGCAGGGCGTGTCCAAGGCAGATGAGCTTTGACGGGATGAGCTACGACAAGAGCGGAGTGTGTGGTTTTTTTGGTCAGAGCTGGGTTGGTCGTCAGTGGTGGTCAGTGTTTGCGGAGAGTGGAGGGGTTGCATTGAGTTGTCGGTGGTGAGGAAGAGTTGGACTAAGCAAGAGAGAAAGAGTCCTGGAGTTAGTAAGAGAGAGAACCCATCACGCGAGAGAACCAGTCACGCCAGACCCCCCACCAGCAGCGTTGGCTTGGCTCCACCAAGCAGCTCCGACCCGCTACCCCACTCACACGACAGGATCGGTGGCATCGGCGGCCATCGAGGTCCAGCCCGACGTCCCGTGCGGGATCAAACTCCAGCCACCTCTGGGCCTTCCTCCAGCCACCCACCTCCTGTCATTCCTGCCTGCAATTTCCATCCATTTGCGTACGTGAGTTTGTTTTGTTCGTGCTGTCCTGGGTAGTAACAATAAGTCTGTATAAGCTAAAGATTGCACTGTGTCACCTGCGTCTCATGTCCCTGTAAATAAACGTGACTGCTTGCTTCCTACTTATATGTGTAAATAATAAATCCAATTACTCTTCTGTCCGTCTTCTCGTCTTATTCCTTTTCCTCTTTGCATTCGGTCGTTTTAGAGTTTTCCAGATTGGGCAGCTGCGGTGCGATACGGCCAAAGTTTGGGTGGAATCGGGTTCTAGTCGGGGAATAACTGTTCGGTCGCGGTCATACCAACCGCTCGGTCAAAATAACATCTTAACCGCGTCCGCAACAATTGGTGTCGAGGAGTGGGATACGAGGCCCGAAGCGCGCTTAACGCGCTCAAAATTACAAAGTGCTGGAAATTTGTGTTGTTGTAAAGGAAAACCCGAATTTTGAAATCGCGCCATGGCTGGTCAAGGCGATCGGATGCCGGTGGGTGAGCTAGAGGAGGGGTTAGGAGTAACCCAGGATCAAATGGAGGGGAGCAATGAGGAGGCGGTTGAGGGAGTATCAGACGCACAAAATGGCGCTCTCGCGCACGTGGTATCAGACGCACAAAGTGGCAGCTCGCACGAGCGCGGGGTAGCCGCGCCCGCTGCGCAAATAGCGGGAATTGATGTGCGGGACCTCATGGCGCAGATTAATGCAGCCATACTAATGGCAAATATGGGGCTAGAAGCAAAAATGGATGCTCAGGGTGAGCGAATGGGACAAATGGGGAACCGGATGGATGCTCAGAGTGAGCAATTGGGGGTAATGAGGGACGAAGCGAGGGGTACCGGGAAGGGGTTAGACAAGAAATTTGGGAAGTTAGACAATAATTTTGAGGGGTTAGACAACGGGATAGAGGAGGTGAAAAATGGGTTAATGGGGTTAGAAAATAGGATGGAGGACAAATTGCGGGAAATAGGGGAACAATCTGCCCGGGAAATCAAACGAATGGGGAACCAGATAGAGGAGGTGCAAATCGGGTTAGAAAGTAAACTGGATGCTCAGAGGGATGAATTGGGACAGATGAGGGTGGCATCTACAAAAGAGATGGAGGAGATGAAAGAGGAGATACGACGAGGTGTAAGTGAGGAGGTCTCGGGGGTACGCGAGGAGGGAAAGCGAGGCGAAAAGCGTATAGAGAAAGAGGTGAGAAATAATACGGCGAGGTTACAAGGGGGAATAGAAGATCTGACGGAGGAGGTGGAACAGCTGACAGAGGGACAAGCGGAGTTAGTGGAGCAGGTTCAAAGGAACACTGCGGTACTAGGAGGGTTAAAGGTGACACAAAAAGAAATTAAAAATGACTTAATAGCGACACAGAGGCAATGTCAGATGGTACGTGAGGGACTGACAATGAGGTTGGACGAGGTGACAGAGGCAATGGAGACAAAGGACCGGCAGGTGAGGATCCACATAGAGACGGTCAGGGTAGCCTTAGAGGACGAACTTGAGGAGACGCACCGGGGAATAAAAGAGGTGAAGCAAAAGTTAAAGGAGGTGTTAGAGGGGGTGAGTGAAATTAAGAAGAGACGGACAGAAACTAAAAGAGAAATCCAGGAAGAGGTGACGGAATATGTACAAGGTCGGTGCTCAAATCGTGATGTCGTGCTCGCTAACCAAATAAAGAGTTTGCAGGTGGCAGAACAGGTGCGACGAAGAGTTGCCAAGGTGAGTGGCGATATAATCGGAAATGTACATGATGCGAGGGGAGCTTCAGTCGGCTTGGGGGTTGTTGTGGACCCGGGTGTTCGTGAGAGGCCGTTGGTGAAGTGTGCGACAGGTCTGGTGTGCGAAAAACGAGGTGTGCGAGAATGTCGGACCATGGGGTGTGTGAGGAAAAAGTGCACGCCAAGGAGTGAGTGTGCTGTCGAGAGTGAGTCAGTCGTAGCACGTGTGCGAGGGAGCACATGGAAGCACGTAGTGAGGATGGTTACAGAGGATGTAACGGGAGAGTGTGCCGTCAAGAGTGAGTTGGTCGAAGCGCGTGTGCGAGGGGGTACATGGAAGCGCGGTGTGGTAAGTGTTATGGAGGAAGTAACGAAAGAGTGTGCGCAAGAGGATGCGCGAGAAAGGTGTGTAACGGACAGGTGCATGAGGAAAGAGTGCGCTGTCGAGAGTAAGGGTGAGTGCGCGACCGAGAGTGGAGGTGAGAATAGTGAGAGTGACACGGCGCGTGAGTTGGTTGTGACAGGTGAGCGAGGATGTACACCTGGAATGGAAGGATGCACACCTGGAATGGTAGAGCGTGTGTGGGAATGCACACTGGAGTTGGTCGTGAGGCACGTGGTTGGGTGTGCGAGTGAGAGCACACCTGTGATTGTCACAGAGGAGGTGACCGAGGAGGGGGCGCGAAGAGGTGTGTTGGTGAGGTGTGCGAGCGACGAGTGTGTGCAAAGGTGTTCAGTGGTCAGGTGTGTGACCAAGTCTGTGAGCGGAATGAGTGTACCTGGGTGTTTTGGAGAAGGTGCAATGACGAGGTGCATGGGAACAGCTGGGTGTATGAGCAAGGAAGAGGTAGCGTATGCGTGTAAGCATGCAGGTGAGGCATCGACGGTAACCGGGTTAGCGGTTAGGGCGACTTTTAGCCGAATCGGGCCCTCGGTGCATGCCGGGCTTCGCGTGCCGCGAGAACCAGCGGGGATCCGAGCCACGGCGGGTTCGAAAGGACCGCCGTACGCGATCCACGCTGGGCCTCGCTTGGAACGGCCGCGTCCGTGCTCAACTAGGCGGAGCGGGCAGCTCGATAGGAAGGGTCGTCATGGCGACCACTTTTTGTTGAGACGTGCCGGCAGGTCGAGATCGGGACATTGGATGGCTCCACGCCGAGGTGGTGCGTGGGATCTCGGCCCGGGTAAGCCCCCGTCCCTGCCCCGAATGCGGGACGTATCCAGCCGCTGGCACAAAACAAGCCGCATTCATTGCTCGGCTGTACGAAGCCGAGCTTTAGAAGGGAATTGGCGCACCGAGAGGATCTAATAAGTAGACGAGTGATGAGGTTAGTGTTTTGGACCCAAAATTAGAAAAAGGCAAAATTTGATGATTGGTACGGTGATTGGCAGATGATTGGCAAAATTTTTGATTGGCTGAAATTTGGTGTGCCAAATTGATAGTAGGACCTCCCCGATGTGGTGGGATGGCAACTCTGTCATCCCTCACAGACGGGGGGCAAAGGAGCACTAGCTTATGGGGTGGGTATATGGCAGTGAAAACTAGCCCGGGTGGGTTAGGATATTGTGTGTAGGGACCTAGAAGATGACATTAGGTGACGTTAAGGTTAGTTAGTGACAAGGATACCTGTAGTGGGGACGCAGGTAGAGTAGAGTGGATGATAATGACGTGGGAGCGCAATAGTTTAAAGGGGTGACTGGGAAGCGCAAGTTTCAGAGGGGAGTAGTTAGATGAGATGATGCCGTGTGTTTGAGGATTGAACAGGTGTGATTGCACAGGTGTGCAACTGAACAGGTGTGTGGAGCAGTGTATGAGGGAGTAGTGGTGATTGCGTGTTGTGTTGACCAAATGGTCCAGGAAGAGGAGGAGGGTGCAGGTGGCACCAGGTGATTGCACAGGTGTGCAACAACAGGTGTATGTGGCTATGTGGAATAAATGGTCATGTGGAATATCTGGAGGATTGGAATGGATGGTCGTGGAGTGAGTATGGTGGAAACGATGGAGTGGAGTGGATGGTGCGAAGGTGTGAATGGGGGAAGAGTGGACCCCCATCACGAATACCCGGGGCGGGTAGTGTAAGTGTTAGGTAGAGGGTATAGGTAAATGGTGGTTGGATATTGGCATCTGTGGTGCGGGTGGAAGAATGGTGATTGGATGGGTGCATTAGTGTTGTGGAAATGGCTGGGCGTGTAGCCTGTTAGTGTGTGTAGTTGGTTTGGGCACTCCACCACTGTGAGGATGTCGGCCAGGTGAGGCCGCAGGTGGGCTCTGGGAGCCAGTAGTAGTTGTTGTGGATGGGGCCCGAGGATCCGGAGGACGGACCCGGGTAGCCCAGTGCCAGAGGGCACCGAGTGGGGTGACAGAGCCAGGAGGGGCCTTCCCCAGTTAGTTAGGTTAGGGTGAGGAGCGAGGTAAGCTCGGGTGGCAACTACAGTGGTGGAGGTGTACAGGTGGGTAGACCTGCTGGGAGAGCTACACGTCACAGCCCAGAAATTGTGCAAGGGCACCGGGAGATGAATCGGGGGAGTGAGACCCCAAATTGAGAAGCACCACAGTTTGGTCAATGGGAATTGGTTTTTAGAACCCATAGTGTAAGTTGGCCAATGGATTGGCAGGGAGAGACCCCGGGTAGTGTAAAGTGTATTAAAGTCATTTAGAGAATAGATAGGATGAAGGATCTCCTCGCACCATCTGCATCCACTCACCTGAGGTGACAGGTACTCCACACCATGCCATGTTTTGATTATTTTTTATGATGCAAATGTTTGGATTGTGAGACGCATCATGACGTGGGTGTGACATTGTGCTTTGTGTTCCATCTCTTCCTCCTTATGAGGATTGATGATGAATTTGGTGATGGCAAATTTTGAAGTAGAGGGATTGTGGAGACAAATTTGGTATAGGAGAAATATGGGGAAGACGTGACAGTAGTGACGAATTTGTAAATGGGTAGATTTTGTAAATATGGGGTAAGGGCAAGGGTAGTGTAGGTGACAGGGGGGTGACGTACGGTAGGGACGAGCTTTCTCACTTCGCCCTCCGTACGCATTTCGCCTTGCATTGCCTTATTGATGTGTACCCTTGTGACCTTACCCCTCGCTCATTTGTCTCTTTTGTCTCCCACATGACCTGTGCGCCATTGGGCGCCAAGGGGAGCGTGCGTGAGTCCTCCATTGTGCGCCCGGAATTCCCAGAACCAGCTGTCTGCATCGATGCACCACATTATGGACCACATGTCTGTGGCCAAGCACCACTTATGGACCCCATGGGTTGGGGCATGGCCCCTCTGCTGGAACCAGCCATGAGGGCCCGAAATCTTGCTGGCGGACCTTGGCCACAGGGCACCGATGCCCCACAGGTGAACCACACGTAGTCGGCCCTGTGGGCCATAAATAAAATAAATAAAAATGGACACATTGGGTGCAAGTTTTAATACAAATAGGCTGCCAGTAAGCAAAGCAAAGGAATGACAACAACTGGAAGAAATGATAATAGCCAGCAGAGGGAGCCGAAGAGCAAGAGATCACCTGCAGGGTTAGGGGTTGTTTGGTTATTTTTATTATTGAACACTGATGAACTGTGGTGACTGCACCGATTGGTGCTTGGGGGTGTATTGGTGTGTTTTTGGGTGCTTTCATGGTGCATTGATGCAGAGCAGACTGTCTCCCCCCCAGAAAGAACAATCACAGGTCCTGGGTTAGTCTTGTAAATAAAAATAGCGTCATTGTAAATAATGCTCCCCACCGTCAGTGTGTAGTTTGAAGACCATTCCGCAATTCGGCTAACTGTGGGCGTAAGTCTGTTAGGCAGGGTGCAATGGAGCAGCGGGACACATTTATTTATGTTTTAAAACTGTCGCACTCAGGGTCAGGTTAAAAGTAGAGGGAACTACACCTACGTGTCACACTAAATAAAAGTTGTAGGCCCGGGTCGTGCCTAAGAGGAGGAGGGTGCAGTGTTGCGGATATGAGGACTGTATATTTTTTTGATTGTGTGAATTATTATTATTGTTTATTCTGCGCCTCCTGCCTCCGGAGCTGTGTAAAGGTCAAAGGGCATCCCATAATTAGTCCATAAAGCATCCACACCACAGCCAATCATAGAATACCCCTGTTCAATAGTTATATCTTATTATGTGTTTTAGGGTAAGGCTGTGTCTCCCATTAATTGAAATACTCCATTGCACCAGTGAAAGAGATAGATTCCCTTCATTCCCACTCCCAACACTTCCATTCCCCCCTTTTCGTCAATTGCAATTCACATTGCCAACTGCATGTTGGGCGGTTTTCCCTTCATCCGCCATTGACCACGAGGCAGGGTTGGGGAAGAAAGGCGGGTCCCCACCTCGTCATAGAGGGGAGGAGTGAGTCAGCCCCACTCAACCAACCACGAACAAGGGGTTGGACTTGGAGAGGGTGTGGAGAGAAACATCGAGGAGGTTCGTGAAGGTTGAGGGGCGGGGCCTATATAACCCGCAGGCAGGGCGTGTCCAAGGCAGATGAGCTTTGACGGGATGAGCTACGACAAGAGCGGAGTGTGTGGTTTTTTTGGTCAGAGCTGGGTTGGTCGTCAGTGGTGGTCAGTGTTTGCGGAGAGTGGAGGGGTTGCGTTGAGTTGTCGGTGGTGAGGAAGAGTTGGACTAAGCAAGAGAGAAAGAGTCCTGGAGTTAGTAAGAGAGAGAACCCGTCACGCGAGAGAACCCGTCACGCCAGACCCCCCACCAGCAGCGTTGGCTTGGCTCCACCAAGCAGCTCCGACCCGCTACCCCGCGCACACGACAAGATCGGTGGCATCGGCGGCCGTCGAGGTCCAGCCCGACGTCCCGTGCGGGATCAAACTCCAGCCAGCTCCGGGCCTTCCTCCAGCCACCCACCTCCTGTCATTCCTGCCTGCAATTTCCATCCATTTGCGTACGTGAGTTTGTTTTGTTCGTGCTGTCCTGGGTAGTAACAATAAGTCTGTATAAGCTAAAGATTGCACTGTGTCACCTGCGTCTCATGTCCCTGTAAATAAACGTGACTGCTTGCTTCCTACTTATATGTGTAAATAATAAATCCAATTATTCTTCTGTCCGTCTTCTCGTCGTATTCCTTTTCCTCTTTGCATTCGGTCGTTTTAGAGTTTTCCAGATTGGGCAGCTGCGGTGCGATACGGCCAAAGTTTGGGTGAAATCGGGTTCTAGTCGGGGAATAACTGTTCAGTCGCGGTCATACCAACCGCTCGGTCAAAATAACATCTTAACCGCGTCCGCAACAATATATATATATGCATATATATATATATATATATATATATATATATATATATATGTATATATATATATATATATATATATATACATATATATATATATATATATATAAAGGCGGGTTAGCGTCTGTGCCATCAATTTTTTCATTCCGCATAGCCCTTTGGCTTCATAGGCCTCTGGTGTACATTTGAAGACAGGACAATGCATCTTCTATCAATAAGAGTACTGTGTTAAGGTAACAAAGGTACATGTTGATTGCAACTCATGTAGAGGAAACAAGGTAATGCATGTTTTGTTCGGAGAGATCGCGGCAGCAGTTTAATATACACTGCCCAAATAAGGTATGGGATTTGCAGAGGAATTGTATGGGAAGGTATGGGATTTGCATAATGCAGAGGAAAGAAAATAGTGAAGTCTTTAATAATAATAATTTTAAAAACTTTGGTTTTCACCTTCGCCCGACATTTCAAACTGTATTTCGCATGTGCATGGACATGTAATTGACAAATTAATCGACTTGGAAGTGAAATGCCTGCGTATGAAATTAATTAGTCGGGAGATCGGAAAAATTCCTGAGAGATACTGTATAGCCACCAGGTGAGATATGTTATGTTTCGGTATAGCTATATGTCAGAGATATGCTTTAGCCACCTGGCGAGCACTCTTCAAGAAATTTGATAACTGAACACATCGCTGATTCATTAAATTGCGATGAGAATAAACGTCTAGACCAGTGGTCGTCAACCCAAATAACAAGAGCCATTTTTTCAAACTTGGTCAAAAATGCAATATCTTGAGAGCCGCAATGCACTAAACCCTATTTCAATAACTAAACTAGATGGTATCCTTACAATACTTACCCTGTGCAGTCAACTTGGTGCCAGCCAACTCTTCTGGTTTTTTTCGGGGTTTTTGGATCCAATATGGCTGCCAGACCACGTGAGCGATGACATCATAAATTTATATTCTCTAATATAATTGTTGCATAGATCATGCTCAATACATTTCAAACTGGTTTTAATTAAGCGTTTCCCTGTCAAATTATGACGTCATAATTCCGCCACCAATGACGTAATCGTTAACAACACCGATTCCCCATGTGGAGTTCTTTACAATGAGCCACGTTAAAATTTTTCCATGGAGCAGTTTTGGAGATATAGAGTGGTAACGTTTTTCATTTTTACCAAGATGGCGCCCATACCATGTGACCTATTACATCATAATTATCATTAAATATTCTACAGGAGGAGGCGCTTCTATGGTGACAAATCCGTGTACATCGGACCAACAGTTGCAGAGAAAAAAAATTCATACTGATCAGATGAAGCGTTATACTTTTCGAATTATGACTTCATAACGAAGGCACCAATGACATCATCACTAACACATCTTATTCCCCATGGGGAGTACTTGACAATGAGTCATGTTTCAATTTTTTCCATTGAGCAGTTTCAGAGATATAGAGGTACAAAGATTTTCAAAGATGGTGCCTGTACCACGTGACCTATGACGTCATCATTATCATTAAAATATTATACAGGAGTCGCCGCTCCTATTGTACAAATTTCGTGTCCATCTGACTAACAGTTGCAGAGGAAATTCTTTTTTCATGCTGATCAGATCAAGCGTTGTACTTGTCGAATTATGACGTCATAATGAAGGCACTGATGAAGTCATCATCATATCTTATTCCGCATGGCGAGTACATGAAAATGAGCCTTGATTCAACCTTTTCTATTGAGCGGTTTGGGAGATATAGAGGTGAAAAGTTTTTCCAAGATGGCGCCCATACCAAGTGACCTATGACGTCATAATTATGAAAAAAATAATTCTACATGCGGAGGCACTCCTATGGAAAAAATTCCTGTCAATCGCACCAAACGGTTGCCGAGAAATGAATTTTTTAAATGCAGGTACGTACGTACACATGCCACATGCCGAATGCCTAACCTGGCTTTTCGCTTTGCAAGCGCAGGGTAATAACAGGACTTAAAGCAAACAGTGCGCTCCCATCCCTTGTCATTGCCAGTTTTGTCCCATTATCTTTATTACCCCCATTAACCTTTCCTAAACCAACAATTTGACTTGCTAGTTTCAGTTTCCTGCACTCCTACTCCTCTCTGCCTGTTCATTCATTTTTTTTTTTTTTTTTTTTTTTTTTTTGTATACAAGATCGAGGCTCGTGAAAGAGCGAACATTAATCACACAGAAAGACAAACAGACACACAAAACAAATAACATCGGGAGCGGTAGACAAGATGGGGAGAGAGGGGGAAGGACACAAACACAACATTTGAGAGCAGGGACCGAGAGACATGGAGACATCGAGAGAACTGTGGGAGGGAGAGGGCTTTGGGGGGAAGGCATGGGAAGGGGGGGGGGGGGGTGGGAGAGGTATAAAACATATGGACACTGCCAAGACTTCCAGGAAAGAAGTTGGAATTTCAAACAAGGTGGATCTGGGGTGAATTAGTGGGGGTAGAAAAGATCAAGGTTTTGGGTGGGGGAAGATAAGAGATGGTGGTGAACAGCTGTTTTGAAGACCTGGAGGGAGGAGTGTGATTGAAGTGAGTGTGGGAGTTTGTTCCAGAGGCGGGAGAAAAGAGGAATGAAAGAGTGAAGGTGAGCAGAGAGCCGAGATTTCGGCAGTTTAACCATCAGAGGGTGGCTGGCAGATCTTGTGCGACCTGTAGGAATATTTGGGGGACAGAGCACAGAGAGAGCTGGGGGAGCAAGGCCGGAGAGGAGTCGGTAGAAGACAGAAAGACCACCTACCTGCCTGCGGTGAGTGAGTGAAAGGCCCTCAGAGATAGCTTCATCGCGGGAGATTCCAATGATTCTGAAAGCTTTGGATTCAACAGCGTGAAGCCGAGCCAGGTGTGAGGCAGGAGCACCAGCCCATAGGGGAGAACAGTATTCCATTGAGCTGCAGATGAAAGCCTTGTATGTGGTGAGGAGCTCAGGTGTGCCTAGGAAGGACTTCGCACAACGGAGGATGCCCAGTCGGTGACTGGCTTTGGAGGCCAGCTTGGAAATGTGGTTTTCCCAAGAAAGATCATGGCAGATGGTGAGACCCAAAAGCTTGAGCGACAGAACTTCTTGGAGAGGATTGTTGAGAAAGTAGATGGGAGGGTTGTCCAGTCGATCTTTTCGGACAGACATAGTAAGAGTGTGAGATTTGTCAGGATTGAAAGACATGTTCCACATGTTTGACCAGTCTGTGATTTTGTCCAGGTCTTCAGAGAGTGAGGAGGCTGCAGACTGCCGATCTGAGGGAAGAGGAATGGAGCGGCAGAGAGTGGAGTCATCAGCAAAGAGATACAGAGGATTTTCCAGAGAGTCGGAAAGATCATTGATAAAGACCAGAAAAAGCACAGGGCCCAGCACACTGCCTTGGGGAACTCCAGCCTGAACGGGAAGGGGAGATGAGAGAAATCCATTCAGGGCCACACGTTGACTACGACCAGAGAGGAAGTCCGCAAGCCATGCATGGAGATTTCCATGGATACCATAGGAGGAGAGTTTGGTGAGCAGAGCTGGGTGCCAGACCGTATCGAAGGCACGTGATATGTCAAGGGAGACAGCTCTGATTTCCTGTTTGGCATTGAGGACCTCCATCCATTGTTGAGACAGCAGAAGCAGCATGTCCAGAGTAGAGTGACGTGGTCTGAAACCAAATTGATGATCAGAGATCAAGCCATTGGAGAAGAGGAAAGATTTCATATCCGAAGCAATGATGGATTCCATGACTTTGCTGATAATTGGGAGCAGGCTGATTGGTCTGTAGTTGCAAGGATCTGTTTTTGCACCTTTTTTGTGTAAAGCGGTAATGTTTGCTGATTTCCAGGATGCTGGCAGATGACCTTGAGCAAAAGATAGGGTGAAAAGAACAGAGAGAGGGTGAGATAGAGCGGCAGAGCAGGATTTTAGGACCCGTGGGCTGATGCCATCTGGTCCAGTTGCAGAATCAGAGTCGAGGTTTGACAAAAACTCCTCCACCTTGTCAGGAGAGAAGGTCACAGAGTCCAGGAGCAGTTTGGTTCGACTGGGAAAGGTGGGAACAGAGAGAGATGGGTTTGGGACTAAGGATTTTGAGGCAAACACAGAGTTGAGGCATTCGGCTTTGTCATGTGCGATGTCAACTGTGTGGCCATTTGAGGTAAGGGAGGGGATGGAGGGGGAACAAACACCAGAAACGGATTTGACCAGACGCCACCAGGATTTGGAGGAAGGAGACAGGTTTGAGAGTTCATTCTTGAGTGAGGAGAGATAGTGCTTCCTGGCACTCCTGAGGGTAGACACACACTTGTTCCGAGCTTGGTGGAAGGAACTGAGATTTCCTTCAGTTGGATTAGCCTTCCAAGAGGCAAAGGCAAGTTGTTTCAGGGCAACTGCCTCACCACAAGATTCAGTGTTCCATGGACGGGAGGAAGGGTAAGACAACTGAAGGCGAGATGGGATAAATCTGTGCATGAGAGAGATCAGTTTGCTTTGGAAGAATTCCCAGGAAGAATTGATGTCAGAGGCAGTGGAGATGGGAGACCAATCCAGACGATTGATGGCTGCTTGAAGACCATCCCAGTCGGCCTGAGTGAAATGCCAGACTCGTCGACGCTGAGGAGGCTCTCTGAGAATGGCCAGAGAGATGTCCACTTTGACAAGCACAAGATCAGAAGAACCGATTGGAGCAGAAGAAGAGCAGCAGACATTAGCAGGGAAGTTAGTCATAATCAAGTCTAGAAGAGAAGATACTCCATTGGCTGAGATCCGGGTCGGGAAATTGACAGATTGTGTCAATCCCAGTGAGTCACAGAAGTCCTTTGCTGAGGTGCCATGACTGGTGAGAGAGGAACCCACACCCAACCAGGTGGCATGATGACAATTGAAGTCACCACATATGAGGAAGAGAGAGTTGGGATGAGTGGATAGAAGTTGGTCCATGTTGTCAGACAGTGAAATGTAGATGGAGTCATCACTGTTTGGGGGACGGTACAGAACACATATGAACAAAAGGTGGGAGCGGAGAGGAAGCCGTAGCCAGAGGTACTCCTGGGGGTGAGGAGGAGAGAGGGCAGTGCAAGGAGAGTGAGGCGCAGGTCTAGAAGAGACCATTCACTTGATATTCATCCCACTGTCTTCCATGAAGATAATGGGACACTGTCATCCCACTACCTTGCTCTTCCATGAGCCTCACCCTGTAAAGAAAACAAAAAGTTCTTCCAGTTGGTATCTATGTGCAAGTTTCAATCACCTTGTGGATCACCTGGTTGGCAAGCTCAGTAACTGTCTAGTCAGAGGTGGTGACGTCATATCACGTGGTAATGGCTCTCAATGTGCAATGTTTAGTACAAACTAAAGATATTGTGACCATGAGAATCAGCTATTGATGTTGTCAAATTGTGCTGTCTAAGTGATTGGCAACCAGAATCCTGAAGACAAACCAATGTGATCGACCTCTTTCTAGTTTGTCCATCATTAGTATTACAAGTAAGGTATTGGATTTTTTTCTGGTGGATGGAGTGGCACTTCTTCAACTTGAAACACTTGCCACATCTCTATGAGCCGTTTGCATTTGCACTGGATTTTTAAAACCAGGGGGAATTTGCCTGAGAACAAAGGTACAGAAGTTTGACGTGGACATCAGAGATCGGCCTTCAAAATGGGAAGAAGCAAGACCACATTTTCCAAAACTGAATACGCCCATTCAAGAATGATGAAGTGAAGGATGGCGAGAACATGGGTAAAGGAAAAAATTGTGGAAAATGGGTTTGGTGAAAGGAAGAAGCGGATGGGGAGGAAGGGAGAAAAGGTAGATTTAACACAGGCATGTGTGCAAAAAGTCACTGACACTTTAATGTGAATGGCCTGTGCTGTACTTGGTCCCAGCACAAGGCCACTGTGTGATTGAATTGTCAGACCTTTGAGCTTATCTTTTCAGAAAAGAAAAAAAACTCCGGTTAGTTGCGATTTTGTGGTTTTCCCCATTTTATGATCACCACAAATTTTGCCACATCCCAATTACACAGAGTTCTCCAATATTTGAAGGTCTGTACGTCACGCAGATAAGTCCCATTTGGACATAGGAAAAGGTTCCGAAAAACAAAACTGTAGCAATAAAAAAAGGAAAAATGTTTCACTTCTGGGCATGATCCGTCAGGTTATGTCATCATCGGAATAACCTCGGGGAGTATATACACTCATTTTGAGCTTTGCATGGGCAAGCTAAATCAGGAAGCAAACATCCATTTTGCTGTGTTTTTCAGTGTATGTTTCTCAGCCGTGACACAGAAACGAGAAAACAATCTTCCTTTGGCAATTGGTAAGCGGAACCGCGAGTTTCCACTTTCAAATGAGCCACAAGCATGTCTGCTACCCTTCACAAATTGCTATGAGGTGAATTGCTGCATTCAGAACATTCGCAGTGCTTGCCTGAAGCTTAACTCTAAGATTCGATCCATTCTGTTAGCAACTTACACAGCATATGAAATATAACAGTCAACTTTAAACAGCCTGTGAAGCTGAAACGGGGGGAGAATATCAGTGCATGCATAACAAACCTTAGGCCTTTACACCCCATCCCACTCAACCCATCAGAACCTCAAGCATTGCCACAAGATAAGTTCTGAAAAACATTCGACTCAAAGGTCTCAACAACGAACATCATAACAAATGTTGGAGAGGTCCCATGTTGAAAGAAATGTCAAATAGAAAGCAATTTCGATGCAGATTGGCCATGCATGTTATTTTACTCTCAAACCATGCTGCAGCAACATGGAACTTCCTGTGCCAGCAGTTGAGACTGATTTTTGTGTGCAAAAAAAGGATCATGATAAAAGTACATGATGCACAACTACTCAGGAAAAAAATTGAGGGGTAATTGCATGTCAGGCTGGGTTTGAGGTGCATATTGAAACATATCATTATTCATATTGGATGTTATATGTTATATATTACAAGCAACGGTACCCCGCCCCACGGGCGGGGCTTCAATTGGGAGGCCCAAATGAAAAGACAAAATATCAGAAATTGAAGGCTTATTTTTATTTTAAACGATTTATATAAACAACCGCTAAATAATATCACACGCAAATCATCAAAATCTAAACAGTATTTGTAGAATTTCAATAAAAGCCTGTTCATATTTACCGATATGAACATCACTGTTCATATCGGTAAATATTATTCCATCGTGTTTCAAAAAACTGGAAAATTGGAAAAATGGGAAATTGGAAAAATTGGAAAAACAATACAGCCTATTTTACTCCAGTGGGCCCCAGGAGTATCCACCCAAAATATCGTTGCGATCGGTTCAGCCGTTTTTGCGGGACCTGGGAACAGACATTTGGTGAATCATAGTAAGATTGTTATATATTTAATATTGTATTATACAGACTTGGCATTTAATATGGAATATTTTTTTTGTGGGGGTGAACTTACTTTTCAAGATGTCTTAGAACCAAAAGTTCATTGGAATTATGTTGAAATTATTCTAGATTTTGTTAATGTGACCTTTAAAAGAAACAAAAACCACATTTGACATTTCGAAGCAAATAAATTGACCCTTGAAAGTGATGTAAACTGATATCGAACTCAATTAACGGACAGTACTGTGTTAAACTTCTGTGCGTTTTCCACAAGTATCTCTTTATTTTGCACATTAGCCAAAAATTTTTTTTAACAAAAACAAAAGTTTAATTACGACTGGGATTACGGACAGTAAAATTACAGTTCAGTACTTCGTGTAACCCCCACGAGCATTCAGGAGAGCATGTACACGTTCAGGCATGCTGTTCACGAGATTTGCCACGGTTTGGACAGGAATCGCTTGCCATGCAGTGACAATAGCCTGCTGCAATTCACGCACAGAGGCAGGCTGCTGGTCCAAGTGGTCGATTTGACGCGTTAATTCTGCCCACAAGTTCTCTATCGGATTCATATCCGGGGACATGGCAGGCCACTCCATATGCTCTACACCACAGTCAGCAAGAAAGTGTTGGATCATGCGAGCACGATGAGGTCGTGCATTGTCATCTTGGAAGACAAAGTTTCCTCGAAAGGCTGCACGAGCAAATGGAGGCAATGTTTCTTCCAGAATGGCCCTGTACTTGAACTGGTTCAGGTTTCCATTCAGAACAACCAGGTCAGTTTTGCCCCCTGCATGAAAAAAAGCCCAAACGGTCACCCCGCCACCTCCAGCTTGGACTCTTGGCACTGTACAATCTTTGTTGTAGGCTTCATGCACTTGTCTGCGCACTCGGACGCGGCCATCTTGACGATAGACCAGAAATCTAGACTCGTCACTGAAGATCACGTGATTCCAGTGTCCTGGCTGCCATTGACGGTGCTCTCTGGCCCACTGCAATCGGCGCTGGCGGTGTTGTCTGGTCAGGCGTGGCTTTCTCAGGGGACGCCTGGCACGATAGCCTGCTTGAACCAGTCGTTGGTCGACTAGCCTTCTGGATACAGGCACATTTATCAGTTGCAGCCACTCAGCCCTAAGCCGATTAGCTGACTTGGTACGGCCATTGCGGACTAACCGGTGCAGCTGGCGATCATCCCTCCTTGTGGTTCTGCGGGGACGTCCTGGTCTCGGTATTGGAGTAGGGACACCCCTCTGAGCATTTCGTGTCAGGATCTTTGACACCTGACCTTGAGTGATGCCATACTGCCGAGCAATAGCACGCTGTTTCATGCCGGAATTTAGTAAAGCCACCACTCCATGACAAACAGCATTGTCGAGTTGACGGACCATCTCCAGAGGAAGCGGCAATAACTTTTTGAGACGTGCAGCAGTTGTTTTCCACTAATACAGAATGCAACAACCCTTGTATACCCGACTGTGAAGCCAATCATCAAATGCACTTGTCCGTACATTTTGCCACACCACCTGTGATATAATCCTGTTGTTGACTTTTTGCTGCGACAGACAATCAGTGACATGGTTCTTTTCACAAATAAATCACCAAAGTGTAAAAGAAACTCACCAGATTGATATACTGAGTTAAGAAAGTAAACCCAAGTCAAGAAAAAAAAATATTCCATATTAAATGCCAAGTCTGTATATTGATGTTGATATTGGATACTGGATGTATTCATATTGGATTATTCAATTAATATTAGATTCATATTGGATGTTCAACCAATGCATTGGTTGAGTGCCGCTTTTAGAAGATTCCGCATTGAGTTCCAAATTCAAGCTGACTTTGAATGTAGCAGTCTTAGCGGAAGTCAGAAATACAATAAAAGCTGCTTTATTAGAATTAAGAGGTCCAACTATTACAGTGTAGAAGTTTGATAAACATTGAGGTAGCTCAAGGGAGCAAGTCTTGGAGCTGTTCACACAAATTCCGGCACAATTCATTACAGAAACTTAGTCGAGTGTTTGGACATAGTGGTAAATGCCTCTTACACAGTAAAATCTAATCAGCTTGTTCTTTCCACCTACCCAACTCATCCACTAAGTTTTGCCGTGACATGTCCACAACTTTTTGAAATATCAGGCTGTATGTATCGTTTTTGGCCCCATCTCTCAATAGTGAAGAATCACTTTAAAATTATCGTATCCTCCAGATTTGGATCTTCATCAAAATCAAATTGATTCATCCTTGTCACACACCCGACCGGTCCACCAAGTTTCATTCAATTCCATCCACAACTTTTTGAGATGTCCTGTTCTATTCACAGACAGACAAATAGACAGGGGTGAAAACATAACCTCCCCCCACCTTCGGTGATGGAGGGAACAATTATCACTTAATTTGATCAAAATAACTCGAAGGATGGATCGGCTCAGCAGTGATCTTGGATGGCGAATGATTCTGATGCAAGCCCGAGCTATTACCTCCACAAAATCAAATGTTGTCCACATTTGCTGGCAATCGTGATGCTTTGGTTTAATTAAATTGTCGGAATTTCCTTGACTTCATTGGTTCTCAGTGCTGACTCTGTCTCTGCGCCCAGAGGCACACGTGCACCTGAGTCATACGCTAACACACCTTTTCCAGGCCTTACATTAGTTGCCCACAAAGGTCGGGTGTAAACGGGGGTGCAGGACGTTGTGCGTTTCAGTGAACTGCATGTATGCACCACAGCTGGAGAGCTCTCTATGGCAAGAAAATGGAGCATTTACTGGGATGCTGGGATATCAGAAACAAATCTCAAATGCTGTTTGCATTTGTCCATTGCTTCCTAATAGATACATTTTTGATGTAAAAGTACACGGTATCTTGCAATATCCATGTGCTATATGTAATATATACAATCTACTAGCAATGAACCTTAGACACTGCAGGAAAAATAAACGTTTACAGGTAAGGAAAGCAAAAAAAAAGGTTTTCATTCAAACTTTCACAGTAGCTGGGCGGCTTAGCTAAAAAATTCGGATCGATTGTGCCTTTTCCCTTAAAAGCATGAAACTTGGCACATGGCTAGAATACCCGAAAAGAAAGATTTTTAGTCCAGGGGGCATCCCCAATTTCACCCCATATGGCGGCCATCTTGAAATCCAAGATGGCCGTCATACAAGACCTATTTTGATGAATATCTCCATAATTAGAACAGATATCAAAATGGTTGAAGTGCCTATACCTACATTTTTAGGGTCTAGGAATACAATGGCAACATAAAATATTCAATAGTATATGGCAGCCATATTGAAATCCAAGATGGCCGCCATAACAGACCTGTTTTGATGAATATCTCCATAATTAGAACAGCTATCTAAATGGTTGCAGTGCCTACATCTACATTTTTAGGGTCTAGGAATCCAATGGTAACATAAAATATTAAGCAGTATGTGGCGGCCATCTGAAAATATTAATTTTGCATAGTATCATGCAAACTGGGAAAGCACATAAATACTCTTACCAGGTTGGCATTCTTCTGTGATTTAAAGCGTCTATGAAAGTAATTATTTTTTTAACGCTGATGCCAATTTTCTGGGTCAATGATCAAATGAAAACGTAGAATATTGGTTAATGTGTGGCATCACAAGATGGCCACCATCTAGGGACCATTTTTATTCACGTCGTATTATGTAATGCATCAGAGTATTGTAAGATATTCAGGCCTAGGTTTTGGTTCAGTGGTCAAGAAATCTCTGAAGCTGCACTTTCGTGACCAAATGCAATTTGTATTTATATTGTTAAGCTCATTTCAGATGCCCTTTGATGAACCTATTTTTGTTTTCTTTTTCTCTCATTTCAGGACAATCATCTGCTTCTGAGGTAACCGTTAGAAGTCATCACCGTGTCCGCCGTTGAGGATGTCAAAGCGGATCTAACTCATAGACCCTTCACAGCCGCTTGCTGAACGGCATCGGGAGATTCAATGGGAACTGTGCATTTTGTGCCAGGAGTCAACAGCTGAGGATGTTCAGCATCCAAAAAAACGAAAAGGGGAAAAGGGTGAAACAGTGCTTGCTGGTTACAAAACAATGACTGCAAACCTCCGTGCGTTTAATAAAATCGGTCTACTACCAAGGGCCAAGGACAATAAACATTGATGCGTTAGATGAAGGTGACGGTATTGAGGCAGCCCTTATTGCACATAATGGCTGTTGGCATAGGTCCTGCAGACTGAAGTATAACAATACGGAACTGGAACGTACAAGGAAACGTTCTAAAGATAGACCTGCATTGGCTGATGATGCAGGCGAGGGTCCATCTGGTGTTTCTAAGCGCACTCGTCAGTCGACTTCTGCATTGTCAATTCGTGAAGACCTCTGCTTTTTCTGCCAGAAGTCATCTGGAAAAGACCAGCTTCATGATGTTTCCACATTAAAGACTGACAGACGTGTTCGGGAGTGTGCTGCACTTGTAGAAGACGATGACTTGCTAAGACGTCTCAGCGGTGGAGATATGATTGCACTGGAATCAAAATACCATGCGAAGTGCCTAGCATCTCTATATTATCGTGCATCCACCATTCAAACAGAGCAAGCACCAGCAGACTATCGCGATAACATGCGCCACAGCACTGCATTTGCAGAACTTGTGACATTCATTGAAGAGAGCCGCTTTGAGGACCCCGCCACTGCTCCAGTATTTAAGCTAGCTGACCTTTCAAATCTGTATTCTTCACGGCTGGAACAACTGGGTATCAAGCATGAAAGCCGCATACATTCTACAAAGCTCAAGCAGAGAATTCTTTCCCGTTTTCCTGATATGAGAGCGACTAAAAAGGGCAGAGATGTTTTGTTAGTCTTTGATGAGGACATCGGGCATGCCTTAGCGAAGGTGTGTAAACAGGACAGCGATAGTGATGCAATCCACCTTGCTCGGGCAGCTGAAATCGTCCGCCGACAGTTGTTTGATAAGTGTAAGCCATTTGATGGTTCATTTAGTGAAACATGTCAGGAGGAATCTGTGCCTGATTTGCTGGTATCGCTAGTCAACATGATTCTAGAGGGTCCAAGTATTAAGGACCAGGCATTCCAACATTCCAGTCCAGCTGCACTAAGCTTAGCACAGCTTCTTAAGTTCAATGCTGTAAAGCATGTCCGCAAGCAAAAGGATAAATCCACCTATGTAAGACACAGTCAGGAACGGGAAACCCCAGTGCCAATTTATGTTGGGTTGAAGTTGCATGCAGAAACTAGGAAAAGAGAGTTGGTCGAAAAGCTATCCCAACTTGGTGTCAGCATTTCGTATGATAGGGTTCTTCAGATATCTACCGAAATGGGGAAGAGTGTTTGCCGGCTATACAGATTGGAACAGGTCGTGTGTCCACCTAAACTTAAGGGGAACCTGTTCACTACATCTGCCGTTGACAACATAGATGTCAATAAGAGCTCGACAACAGCAAAAGACCATTTCCATGGAACTGGCATCTCATTATTCCAGCATCCAAAGGAACATGATGAGGGTACTGATCGTGGAAGAGCCATACTTGGTGGTACTGTCGGCATGAAGAAACTTGAACCTTTGCCAAATTACTACACGAACGTACCACCTATTCAGACGAGTGTAAAAGGATCTGTAGTTCCAGACATAGGTCTGAAGACCCTTGCACGGAAGAAACCGGATGAGAATGAGGACAAATGGCTCCAGAACGTAAGAGAACACATTGAAAACGACACTTCAACCTCCCGTGCAGAGAACATTTCCTGGGCTGCATACCATGCTCACAACCTGTCTCAGTCAACTCGACCAACATCTGTAACGGCTCTAATGCCGCTGTTTCATGAAAGTGCACACACTGTGGCCATGATAAAACACTCCATGGATGTCATTGGGAGTGCCGTGCAACATCTAAATCCAGGACAGACTCCTGTCATTGCCCTTGATCAACCATTATTTGCAATTGCAAAACAGATTCAATGGAAATGGCATGAGCAATATGGAGAGGACAGATTTGTTCTGCTATTCGGAGGATTGCACTTTGAAATGACTGCACTGAAGACATCGGGTGACTGGTTATCTGGAAGCGGCTGGGTAGAAGCATTGGTGCAAGCCAATATTGCCTCAGCAGGAAGTGCAGATTCTTTCCTGTGAGCTGCACATGTTTCACGCTCGCGCAATGCCCATCAGGTGACAGCTGCAGCCTTGCACATACTGCAGCATCGGGCATACAATGACTATGCAATAGAAGCTGAGACGAAACTTTCATTTACTGATTGGTGTGGCAAAATGACTAAGGAACACCCACAGTTCCAATACTGGAGTCTCACGATGGCATTGGAGAACAGCATCCTGACCTTTGTGCGCTCATTGCGGGAGGCTGACTTTGAAATGTACTTAGATGCTTTATGGGAGCTTCTTCCGTGGTTCTTTGCTCTTGACCATACGCACTATGCAAGATGGGTCACAGTCCATTTGCGTGATATGATGGACTTGCACAAGACACACCCTAAATTTCTGGATAATTTCCGAGCTGGCATGTTCACGGTACAAAAGACCCAACGCAAATTTTCTTCAATTGCTACAGATCATGCACATGAACAGAACAATGCACGTATCAAGGGAGATGGAGGAGCTGTGGGTCTGCTGGACAATGCCCATGCTCTGCAAAGATGGATGGTTGCAGGTCCAGAGGTCTCAAGGGTGATTGATGAGTTTGAGACTGCACAGGAGCAACATGAAAGCAAAGCACCATCACTGCATCATGATCAGAATAAAAGCACCCAGATGACCTTTGACAAACATGTCAGATCACTTGTATCAGTTATCGAGGAGCTAGGTAATCCATTTCTTGAAGAAACCGCTGACCTTTTGGTCCTTGACACAAAGGATATAGCAAGTGCATCAGTCGTACAAAGTGTGAAAGACGTGCAGAAAGTGGGAAAGGAGGCTCTGGAGTCATTTGTGCAAGAGAGGCTGATTGAACGCTCAAAGCCTTTGAATGATGTCGTCCCGCGCAAAAAGTTACCTCTGTTTGGCAGCTCATCAGTAAAAGACCAGCTGACAGATAAATACAAGGTAGCCTCATTGAAGAGTGATGTTCAACTGTTTTCTCGCCTCTATATTGCCTGTCAAACCCGCGAGGGAAACCTGGATGAATTTTTCCGTCATGAAAATCAATCTTTCCCTCCATCTCTGTCCAAGGATGGGAAGCTTCGACCTGGTACAAAGAGTGACCTTTTGGACTGCTTCGAGGAACTTTCACCATCAAGCACACAGATGCCAGAGGTGACATGTGTCATACTTGACGGGGCAGTAATTGTTCAAAAGCTAAAGCCCGATGTTGGCACAGTCAAAACATTTGGCGAATATGCCGAAAAGGTCTTCATCCCATTTGTTTTCTCACAGTACAAATCTGCAACCCGACTTGATCTGGTGTGGGACCGTTACCTACCCGACAGCCTTAAGAGCATGACCCGTGAAAAAGCATGGCAAGGGGGTTCGCCAACGAGTAGATACCTCAGTTGCAATTCCTGGACAGTGGCAGAACTTTCTTCGAGTTGATGAAAACAAGCGTGAACTCTTCAGCTTCCTTTCCAATGAAACAATTAAATCATTTGAAGACCAGCGCAAGGAGCTAGTTGTCACACTTGATACAGAGGTTCTTACTGCTCCACCACGCATTGATCTAGAATCACTCTCCCCGTGCACTCAGGAAGAGGCAGATGGTCGGATGTTCCTACATGCTGCTGATGCAACACAGAGAGGGCATAGTAAGGTCCTCATACAAACTGTGGACACAGATGTTGTCGTGCTTGCAGTTACAGCATCCCAGAAGCTTTCAGTGATGATATGGTTACAATTTGGGACAGGCAAGAACACGCGATTTATCTCTGCACATGATATAGCCACAGCTCTTGGCCCTGAGAAATCTAAAGCCCTCCCCATGTTTCATGCACTAACAGGGTGTGACACTTCTTCAGCGTTTAATGGGTGTGGAAAGGTAACTGCATGGAATGTGTGGGAATCATTCCATGAGCTCACAGAGGTACCAGCAGAAATTTGCCACCAGAGCACAAAGATAACTGAAACCTGCATGAACGTCATTGAGAGATTTGTTATTCTGTTGTATGATCGCACAAGTACTGCTACTGACATTAACATTGTACAAAAGAAACTGTTTGCAAAGAAGGGCAGACCTGTGGAATCAATTCCACCAACACATGATGCCCTTGTGCAGCACGTAAAGCGGGCAGTATACCAAGGCGCACTATGCTGGGGACAAGCATTGCATGCTAAGCCTGATCTACCAAGCCCCACTGAATGGGGTTGGCAAAAAACGTCTGCTGGCCAGTTCAAACCAATATGGACAACACTTCCAGAGGCTGCAAAGATCTGCAATGAACTTGTTAAGTGTGGGTGCAAAAAAGGATGTACTGGTCGTTGCCGGTGTAAGAAAGCTGCACTTCCCTGTACTTCTCTCTGCGCATGTGATGGAGAATGCAGCAAAGACTAGAAAACCACAAGATGGCACAGTTACAGTCTGCGATGTCATAGACACTTTTAATCACTGAAGAATGCCAACCTGTTAAGAGTATTTATATGCATTCCCAGTATGCATGATACTATGCAAAATTAATATTTTCATATGACTGCTTAATATTTTATGTTACCATTGGATTCCTAGACCCTAAAAATGTAGGTGTAGGCACTGCAACCATTTAGATAGCTGTTCTAATTATGGAGATATTCATCAAAACAGGTCTGTTATGGCGGCCATCTTGGATTTCAAGATGGCTGCCATATACTATTGAATATTTTATGTTGCCATTGGATTCCTAGACCCTAAAAATGTAGGTATAGGCACTTCAACCATTTTGATATCTGTTCTAATTATGGAGATATTCATCAAAACAGGTATTGTATGACGGCCATCTTAAATTTCAAGATGGCCGCCATATGGGGTGAAATTGGAGATGCCCCCTGGACTAAAAATCTTTCTTTTGGGGTATTCTAGCCATGTGCCAAGTTTCATGCTTTTAAGGGAAAAGGCACAATTCATCAGTTAAGCAGCCCCACTACAGGGTTTTCAAGGTGGATTTGTTTTTTCAAGCTTTTCAAATTCTAATTATCATGAGACATTCTTCCTCAGAAAACTGCAAAGGTTTGTTTATTATTCCATGCATAGGTATTTATTTATATTTGTGCTGTCAGAGTGATGATGAACTTGTGTAAAAAAAATGAGTGTGTGTAAAATGATAGTGTAAAAAAATAGTTGTTTTTTTTTGTATATTAGCTCGAGGCTCGTGTAAGAGCTAACATTAATCATAAAAACATAAACGGACACATAAAACGCATAACGAAGGGAGCGGGAGACAAGATGGGGGGAGAGAGGGAAGCACACAAGCACAACAACGGCAGAGAACAGGGACATCAGGAGATCTGTGGGAGGGAGAAGGCTTGGAGAGAGGGGGCAGTGGAAGGTGGCAGGTGAAGGGGGACATACACCTCATATATGGGGAGAGGTATAAAACAAATGGACACTGCTAGGACTTCCAGGAAATAAGTGTGTATTTCAAAAAGGTGGATTAAAAAAGTTGGCGTGAAAAATAAATAATAGCAATGAGGGTAATTGCCATATTGAGAAGAAAATGGGCAATTTAGAGAAAGGGGGAAAAAAGGTTACCTAGACTGAAGGGAAGAGCATGGTTGGGCAGGAAAACGATTCCAAAGCCAGGGGAAAAGGGGACAAAGGAGTGGAGATGAGTGAGTCAATGTCTGTATTTTGAACAGTTAACAAGCAATGGGTTACTGCAATTCCTGCATGCATGCATCTTGGTAGAGTTTATGAGGGAGGAGAAATTATAGGATACAGGATATTAACGCAGTGTATAAGCTGATAGAAGGTAGAAAAAGAAAAACCGCAAACCTATCTGTCAGAGTAACCAAGGTAGAATGCCCAGGGGCTTGATCTACTTTGTCATACTGATGATGTCCAGAGCTGTTTGTGAGGTCATGAAGGAACCCACAACACATAATTGTGCATACTATGACAAATTAGGTTAACCCCATCCTCCTAACCCACCTCATCCTCCTCTCAAATCTTTCATTTGTATTGTTTGACTCTGGCAAATTAGGTTAAACTTGATCTATTGATTTCTACAGTCATGGTGCTGGTGCAGAGAGATGCTGATGCAAGATATACCACTGGATAGTTATTTTATGGGACCTTTAATTTCCACATGACTGTGGACATTTTGTCTGCCTCTGCAGGAAGGAGTACTTCACAATGCACTAGTTATGAAATGACAGCAGGTGGTTCTGACTTCGCCAGGATTCAAACCCCAGAATTACATAACTCAAAGACCATTGCTTCACAATACATAACTCAAAGACCAAAAAAACCCTGGTGTTGGGTTAGCGGCTAGGGTGCCGGCTTAGGATCCTACGATCCTGGGTTCGAATCCCGGTCGATCGCTGAATTAACGCCAGGGGGGTTGACTCAGCCTGTCATCCTTCCGAGGTCGGCTAATTGAGTACCAGTTCACTGGTAACTCCCTGTTTGTCGTTAAAGGCGGCAAAAAGGGTTGGCGTCAGGAAGGGCATCCGGCCGTAAAACATTGCTTCAAAAAGGGGACCGAAAAACAACAACAACCACGGTTCCCGAAAAAGGCCAACCCCCGCTTTGTGGGGAAAAATGGCCTCTAAAGGTGGTTATATATATATTATAAAGACCGAACATTATGCAATCCCGAGGTTATCCTGCTGCCTCTTAAAATTCCATTTCCTCTTGAACATTTAATTAAATCCTCATATATGTAAAATAATAAAAATATAAACACCATATGAGAAAACTTGTCCATCAGTGTTGACTGTAATTTTTCCTGGGATTTCTCATTGGATTTGCCTCATTGTATAATTGCTTAAATTGGTTTAATAATTTTCCAATTAATGTAAAGTGTTCTCAATTTGCATTGCACCAGTTCCTCCAGGAGGAAACAAATAGCAGGGTCACTTTTTAACTACTTGGCATCGATTTCCTTTGCCTCACAATCCCGGCAACTGCATTATCCCAGAAAATCCGTCAATAATTAGTGGAATTACGGTTTTCAAGGTCATTGTTAATAGGACAGTTCAGGCCCATATCACTGGAGAGTGAAAGGTGCGTAGGGACATTTATAAACATCCTCATGTGAAAACTGCTGTTTGCATAGTGGTGGAAAAGCAAACGAGTTAAATGAAAATCGTTTTAAACATTTAACTGACTGGGTGCACACAAAACACCACAATATGGAGGCATTAATTGGAATTAAAGAGGCAAACAATATCTCATGCAAGAGAGGAGGGGGAGATGGAAAAGCGAACCAGCAATAAAAGGAAAAGGGAATGTGAGCAAGATGAAGGAGAAAATATTGGAACAAAACTAGCCCAGGGGATAAGGGAAGCAATTAATTACAGAGTCGATAGCTATGTCTGTAAATACCATTTGTGTTCAGACAGCTGGTTTTGTATTCATGTAAATAGGAATTGTTGGGATCGAACGTGTAAGAAGTGTCATTTCCAACCGATCTTCACCACCACCCTTTTGTCCTCAGTTCAAACAGTCTTTGGGTGGTCAGAGATTGGTTGCTTAGCTTGTGCTGGGTCCAATCAAGTTTAAAAGAAAATGGAACTTTCAGAACCAATAGTCTTGAAGGGGAAGGCAGAGACATCTTCACCACCTCCCATTCGTCCTTCTCAACTCAAACCGTCTTTGTGTGGTCAACGATTGGTTGATTGACTCACGCTGTGTCCAATTAACTGAAGAAGGCAATGTAACCTTTTTCAGAACCAATGGTCTTGAATAGGAAGGCCAGGGCATGTGCGAGTGCCGTTTGAAACGAGCGGCTGAGGGGATTCACACCGAGCTCTTTACAGACCTCAACAGTCAATGAGGGAGAGGTGTGATGTCATGCAGGGTAATTTTAGTTACACTGCCCAAAGCAGCCAATGGTAATTCTGCATTGGATCCACAAGCATTCTGCACGATATTCTGCACAGGATTTTATCCGCCAGACTCTGCACGATATGCCATGGAGTCCTCCAAAGAGCTCTTCAGCCTGGGATGACAGATGGCTTTGGGTCATGCCCCTGTGGTCTTAATCTGAAAGATAGTGACGTTGCCCGGATCCCAAGTCATTCTGCGAACACACTTGAGTGACCCATCTCAAACCAGTCATATGTGAGGAAACACAAGCCTGCATATTCATATTCGAGCCAAAACTAATGGATGGTGCCGAGAGAAAGAGAAGGCCTTACCACTCCACCCCACCCCATCCTCCTCTCAAATCTTTCATTTGTATTGTTTGCCTACTTCATGATCAAATTTGGCTCAATTAAGGGAAGAGCATTGGTAAGATACAGCTACCACCTCTGAAGACATAGAGATTAACGGTTCACCAGAGGGGAACGTAGAGACCTACCACCCAGCCCCGCTCTCAAACAGCCTGGCAATCTCCATGTCTTCAGCAGCCCAGCTTCTCCAAGCAGCAGCAATGGAATGATTCCTCCAGGATGCGATCTCCTGTTCGAAATAGGGACCACGATGAAGGCCAAAATGACCAAATCGGGGGCTAGAATTGAGGCCAGTCAGAAAGAGACAGCCACCCTGGGGGGCTAAAATAGAAGCCTGGACAAAGCAGAGAGTTAGTATGAAGGCCACACTGAGGGATCATCTACAATGCCTTCAGAAAGTACCGTATTCACACCCCTTGACTTTATTCACATTTTGTTATATTACAGCCTGAATTAAAATAGATTAAACTGAGATTTTTTTGTCACTGATCTACACATAATACCCCATAATGTCAACTTGGAATTTTGTTTTAGTATTTCTTATAAAATAATTATAAAATGAAATACAGAAATATCTAATTTACATAAGTATTCAAACCCCTGAGTCAATATCCCTTAGAAGCACCTTTGGCAGTGGTTACAGGTTCGAGTCTTCTTGGGTTTGTCTGTATCAGCTTTGCACATCTGGATTTGGGGAGTTTCTCCCATTCTTTCTTGCAGATTTTCTCAAGCTCTGTCAAGTTGGACGGGAAGCGCCAGTGAACAGCAATCTTCAAGTCTTTCCACAGATTCTCAATGGGATTCAAGTCTGAGCTTTGGCTGGGCTACTGAAGGACTTTCACGTTCTTGTTCTGAAGCCATTCCAGTGTTGCTTTCGCTGTATGCTTGGGGTCATTGTCCTGTTGGAACATAAATCTTCACGCAGTCTAAGGTAATTTGCATTATGAAGAAGGTTCTCCTCAAGGATTTGCATGTATTTGGTTCCACTAATTGTTCCCTCTATCCTTACAAGTCCCCCAGTCCCTGCTTCTGAAAAGCATCCCCATATCATGATGCTGCCACCACCATGCTTCACAATCGGGATGATGTTAGATGGGTGATGAGCTGTGCTCAGTTTCCACCAGATGTTGCGCTTTACATCCAGGCCAAAGAGTTCAATTTTCATCAGACCACAGAATATTTTGCCTCATGCTCTCAGTCTTTCACACGCCTTTTTGCAAACTCCAGGAGTGCTGTCATGCGCCTTTTTTTCAGGAGTGGCTTCCATCTGGCCACTCTCCCATAAAACCTAGATTGGTGAAGTGCTGCAGAGATGGCTGTCATTCCAGCAGGTTCTCCCATCTCATCCAAAGAACCTTTTAGTTCTGTCAGAGTGGTCATTGGGTTATTGGTCATCTCCCTGAGCAAGATCCTTGCCTGGTTGGTCAGTTGCGTCGGACGGCCAGCACTAGGAAGAGTCTGGGTAGTTCCATATTCCTTCCATTTCCTAATGATGGAGCTCACTGTGCTCTTGGAAACTTTCAACACCCTATAAATTGTTTTATACCCTTCCCCAGATCAATGCCTCCTCACAATTCTATCTCGGAGTTCTATGGACAATTCCTCAGACTTCATGATTGAGTTTCTGCTCTGACATGCACTGTCAACTGTGGGACCTTATATAGTAGAAAGGTGTATTTCTTTCCATTGGCCATAGGTGGACTTCATTCAAGTTGTAGAGACATCTCAAGGATGATCAAAGTAAATTGGATGCACCTGAGCTCAATTCGGAGTGTCATAGCAAAGGGGTTGAATATTTTTTGACTCAAGACATTTCAGCTTTTCATATTTATTTTTTTTGTAAAACAATAAAAGAAAAATCCACTTGTACATTATGGTGTATTAAGTGTAGATCAGTGACAAAAAATCTCGATTTAATCCATTTTTAATTCAGGCTGTAACACACCAAGATGTGAAACAGTCAAGGGGTGTGAATACTTTCTGAAGGCACTGTAATCAAAGGAAAATACGTAGTAGTTTACTTTGAGGCTAATAAGGCCGACCTTAAGGCAAAATTGAAAACAGACAAATCGGCCTATAGGAAGGCCGGCAGAGAGAAAAGGAAGGACACAATTAAGGCCCACAAATTGAGAATGGCTGAAATTGATTGAGGCCAAGATTCTGCCTCCATGTTGTGTTCTTTTATTGTGATTATTCATGTTACTTTCCAGAATTTTTCTACATTGTCTTTTTCTGGAGGAAATAACACAATTTGCTATTTCTCCCCTCGTGCTTGGTACAATGCTTTCAGGATATTCACTCAAGCCATGGACATAGGCCAAGTGCATGAGTATTGTGTTCATTCTGTTTGCAGGTTTGTCTGTTTATCGGCAGTATCACTGGACAATGAGGGCAGCAATAATCACCAAATATGGGACAGAGTTTCACTCTTCGCATAGGACACCATTGGATCTTTAACATCCACCGACTAATGCCAGCAAATATCCAGGTTAACGTCCATCCGAGGGATGGCACACACATTGAGGATTCACCCTGCTTGAAAGATATGACAGTTTATAGCTGGCCTGGGATTCCAACACAGGTGAAACAGCTCAGAGGCGAGTGCATGTACCTGTAGGCTATCCTGCTAACCAGGTGAAGTGAAGGGTGTTCCTACATTTTTAAAATACATACTTTTGTCAAAAAACGTGCTTCGAGAGTAAATATATCTGACTTTTTCATAAAGGGGGATTCTTAATTGTGAGATTGTGTGAGTGTGATGCTTTTATTAAGCAATTGATTGAGGAGCAACTTAACGTCAATTGTATTTTATATTTTGAACACTGTAGAACACGAATCAGAACATGAGTCAGAACACATACCTGCAGTTTCGTAGTACTTTGGCTCTGAATTCGGCAAATTGTATGGAATGTCGTCCTGAGTGTGCATGCGCACTCACGGTAAAGCATTTGCTTCAATCTGCCTGTCTGGAAGTCAAACGAAATTTGAAATAATTCCAAACAGGAAATAATTTACTGTTTTGAGGGATGTTATAAAGGACACAAACAACAGGAACGAAGAACCGATATAATGTGTGAAAGAAGGTGATGTAAAAGAGGATTTATCAATGTCTGTAGAATTCTGAATATTTTTTTTCCTCTGGAGCCTTTAAAACTTTTATTTTATTCCAAGTAAATTATATACTTGAACACTGTAGAACACAAATCTCCTTGTTTGCACTTAAAATACCATCAGTTTAGCAGTACTTGGGCAACATTGTATGCTGTCTCGACCAATCAAATTTGCCATGCACTCTGAGGGCGGAGTTGGCAGACGCTTCAGCTCTGGACTGTTCCGTTTGACCCATCAGCTTAATATGGTTGCCATCGCGCCTTTTAGTCAAAGTTCAAAAACAAAGCTAATATAGAAGCAAGATAAAGAACCTTCCCATGTCCTTTTACTCAATACTGTGTGGGGTAAGATGTTCTATGAACTCTCCACGTTATTATGGCAAAATGTGCCGTTTTTTGGGGGGTTTTTTTCAAGATCGAGGCTCGTGTAAGAGCTAACATTAATGACAAAAAACAAACGGACACATAAGACTAAATAAAGTGAGTGGCAGACAAGATGGGGAGATAGGGGTAAGCACACAAGTACAACATTTATCACTTCATTTATCAAGCGTATGTCATTTATCACTCATTTTTGAGGGACTAAAATGGTCAGTCATGTTCACACTTGATGTGACGGCAGATCTGGCGATGACGTCATGGCCAACATATTTTTGAAGGGCTCCTGTACCTTAAAATTTGGTATTTATCCCACTGATTTTATGGATTATTCTCTTTCGTTTTGGACATCGATTTTCCTCCCTGAATTGTTCTATTTATCCATTTCCTTTCCCAATTCATCTCCTTTGCTTTCAAGTCTTTGTTTCCATGGTGTTATTTGATTTCTGTTAGTGAGGTCGAGCTTGTTTTTTCTGGCTTGTTGTTTGCCTGTTAGGTTCTCATGAATGTCTAGTGCTGGAGCAAAACACAAACTGTTGATTTATTTGAAGGTGGATGCTCTTGGCATAATTTTTATAAGTGCATCATTTGTTCTCCTTACTATAGTATTGTCGTTTTCTATTCAATAGAGTGGTGGCGTTTCATCTAATGTTATAAATCTCATCTCTATTTTTGTTGGCCAACTCTTCTTCCAGTAGTGCACTGCTCATCATATTCCTTGTTTTCCTCCTCGTCTCTGCTCTCCTGTCTTTCCTTGTATTCCTCCCCACTATTAACCACACTTAATTGTATCTTCTCTGTCTGTGCTTGTGTCATCCCGTCTGGGTTAACCAGTTGAATGTATTCTCCCTCCAGGGAATGGTTCTGCATCATTTTAATCATCTGTACCTCTGCTTCCTAGCTCAGTGTTTGGGGGTAAAAAGGGTTGTGTGGCCTCTCTCATCTCCTTTACGAGTTTGATCCCTGTCAATTTATTTGTGTGTGAAAAAGAGGCATATTCAGTCCTTCAAGGATCTATAGCCTCTTGCAACAAAGTCCTGTCCACATCTTCTTGTGGTGAACCCTGTTAACCTGTCACGAGGTGCAGGAACAGGGATGGAATGATGTTGAGTAAGTTGGGCTCAAACAAACTTGGATGTCAGCCCACCTGGAGGGTTGACTCTCACTAAACACTCCTTCACCAGGCAGTAGTGGTGAAGGTACCGTTTCCTTGCAGATGAATTACTGAAGATATCAATGGCAGGATAGGATTTTATCTGTTGAATGCTCATCAGTTCCAGACACTGCGGCACCTTGTTTGTACAGCTAGTAAGCTCCTCTAGCTTCCCAAAAACTAGTTGTCAGGCACCTACTTTCTGTTGGATATAGAGTAAAGGAACAAGTAAAATGTGTGCTACCGCTGTGCACTACAAGCAATCACTTAAATCCCCTAGCATGAGCAGTTGGTAACTAATAGGAGATCGGATTGTGGAAGGAAGTTTTCAGTAGAAGAATAGAGAGGTAACAAGGAAGCTTCTGGGAAGTGAGTTGGTGTTCAAATAGAAAAGTCTTGTGGCAATGTAATAATTGCAAGCTTGAGCAGCTGGAAGCCAATGGTCAATGCTCTGCAGGTGAGCAGCTATGATGTGATGGCAATACATTGTAATAGGGTAATACCATGTAAGGTCCTTTCCTAGTAATGAGGAAGCCCTCTTTAGGTATCACTCTGCCTGCTTTTGGACTTCCAGGGAACCCCAATACAAATACCGATGCAACAATAGTCACTGCCTATACACCAACTTTGCCGAGCAAGGCAGAGGTGAAGCAGGAATTCTACGAAGAGTTAAACCAGGTCTTACGTTGAATCCCTCACACAGATAAAATCATCCTTCTCAGATAATTTAATACCAAAGTAGGAGCAGACCACACTAATTGGAGCAGAGTCCTTGGGAAATTTGGATGAGGGAAGTGCAACTCAAATGGAGGAATTGTTATTGTTTCTGTGCAAGGAATATGATCTTGCTATTTACAAATACTTTATATCATGTTCCTGTCATAATAAGGTTTTTACCTTGGCAAGACCAGCACTCAAAATGCTGGCACCTACTCAAATATGTTATCACTAGGAGTGATGTACAGGACTGATGTAGCACTTGGGTTATTCGAGGTGCTGACTGCTTCGCTGTCCATCAGCTGATACAAGTATGCTTCAAAGATGTTAGGTTAAGAGACTGTTTCAGTGCTGCTTAAGAGACTGCAATCCATCAGTGAAAATATCCTACCAGATACCCAGAGTGGCCGCAGCACAAATGATTAATCTTCATCCTCCATCAACTCCAGGATCCAGGAGAAGGCAGTAGAACAAAACACGACACTGCTCATTGGAAAGACCAGCACTCTGCTAGAACAAAACTTAAATCTTAAATCTGCTTGAACAAAACATGGCCGATCAGTCATGATACCTTGTGAAAAATATTGGCCAAGTCACAATGGGTGCGCTCAAAAACATATTAAAATGATTCAGAAGTTCTATTACAGAATTCTCACAAAAGTAGCAATGTCAGGAGTAACATTCCAACACTTTCCTCTCACTAACATAGTTAAACAGAGCGGTGTGCGTCGCTCAAACTTACTCACCTTGTACTGTCAGACATATACTGGAAATTCTCTCTAACGAGTCAGCTGATGGAATGTACATCAACACCAGAAACAATGGTCAGTTGTTCAACATCCATGACTACGCAAGTTTGCAGACAGCAGCACTGGTTTTGCTGTCTGTTAACATCACGAAGGCCGAAGTCATGGATCAACAATCCCCATGTGCCATTTACAGAAGACCAGTAGTATCCATCAATAACACTTTTAAGTGCTGGGAAAACATGCACCCAGGGCTAGCCTTAGATCAAATGGCAGCCCAGGCAAGGGGCGTTTTTGGTGCCCCCTTTATATTTGTTCAACTTTTGAATACCTTTTGATGGAATAGCGAGGACAAGGAGTGGTGAGGAGGTAGCAAGGGCAAGCAGTGGTGAGTGGAGAGTCAGGGGAGGCAGTGGTGAGGGAAAAGCAAGGGGAAGCATTTGTTGAGGTGGTAGCGAGGACAGGCTGGAAGGGGATAGTGAGGACTATCCCCTTTACCCTTCCTGCCTGCAAGCAGTGATGAGGGGTTAGTGAGGGCAGGCAGTGTTGAGTGGGTAGCGATGGCAGGCAGTGTTTAGGGAGTAGCGAATGCAGGCAGGGGTGAGTGTGCAGTAAGAGGGATAGGTAGGAATGAGACCAGGGAGACAGTTTTTGTTGGCAATGAAACTATTAAATATGTATATTCTTAAATCTGCTGGAAGAATCGTAATCATAGAGATGTGTGCAATTTCAAAATGGGTTGGGGTTAAGGACATCAAAGGAAGGTTAAATGACATAGTATGAAGTCTCGGCAGGAAGATGTTGGTTGTGGTACACCTTGGAGCAAATGATACCGGGAATGTTTACACAGAGGATCTGAAAAATAGGTATAGGATATTAGGTAAGTGACGAAAGCAAAGGCTGTGAGGTAATGTTATCTGGTATTCTCCTAAGATTATGAAATGGCATTGAATTTATGAGCAGAGCTATGGATGTATACCTATGGTTGTAAGAATGATGTGTGGAGAAAGGTTTTGCATTTTGGAAGCAGTGGCAATCATTTTGGGGGCAAAGGTAGTGTTTCCAAAGTGAAGGGGATATGATTTATGCATTAGAAAGGAGGCATTCATGAGGGGATATGGTAGAGATGTTTTAGAATATTATTATTATTATTATTATTATTATTATTATTATGTCGTATGTAGCCTGTAGCTGCTGGTTGCATCATTGCTGCAAAATTGTTCACAAAATTGAGGAGTTTGGCTTGCTATGTATGCCTCTGAATTTGAACAAATTTAAACAAAAATTGGCAAAATTATACCTTAGACACTCTCTATGAATTAAAAAGATGAACATTGGTCTCTTGTCTTCATTTCAATTTTACATGGGACAGAGGTCAAAATTGGTTGCAAAATTAAGGTTTTTGGTGCAAAGAACCTGTATTTTGGTATTCTTCAACCTGCGTAAAGAAGATATGACACCAAGATAACTTGCCACAGCCCATACAGAAAGAGAAAAAACAGCAAATGTTAGTGGAGGTGTATTTCTTTTCACTTCACAGGATTAAAGGTGATTAATTGGTGAAGTAAGGTTTTTTGCATTTCGATCCTCCATAATTACACCAATTCAGACAAGACTTGGCAAAAAATGCCTTGCCATATAATACTCCATTCAGTTTAAAGCAGGAACACATAAGTCCAATGTGTCTTTTTATTTTACAGGGGGAGAGATATAACAGATAAACTTGCAAAAGTCTGTGATTCTGGATTATTTCTGAAAATCACTTACTTACTTGCCTCTCATCAAGTAACTCTTCCTCTTCCTCTACCTCTCTCTGGGTACGTCTCCCTCTTGTCGCATCTCTCTCCCCCTCGTTCTTGTTACGTCCCTCTTGCAATTGTTATTGCCCCTTAACCCTCTGTTAGTGCGGTAGGGTATCTCAAACCCATTTTGCATGTTACAAACTATGTCCAAAGCCCCGCCACACTAACGGAGGGTTAATGTAACACTTATCTTTTGTGTCATTTTGATTCCCATTCGTTAGAAGAATTTTGTTTTCTTGTTTCTAATGAATGTAAAATTGACAGGTTGACAAGAAATGACAATGCAAGACAAAAAAAAATCACAAAGTGGACAAAAAAAGGAAAAGAATTGCGCCTCGTGACAGTGGTCTTTATTTTTCAGGCTGCTTCAAGTGGACTTTGGTGAACTGTTAGAAAGAAAATAGAGAAACATTAGCTTTGTGCAGTAGTCGAATTTTTGCATTTAAAGAGGATAAGCCACAAAGACGTCTACGACGGAATTATGGAAGTATTGGAAGAAAATTCAGTGTCTTATGCCACTATAAAAAGATGAGTGGCTGAATTTAAACGAGAGCAAATTGTCCATGAGGGCATAAAAGATCTGAAAGTCAAGGTCTGAAACATGGATAGCTTGACAAATGTGAAGGATAGCTTGACATAAACGTTGAGTCAACGTCTGGAAGGATAGCTTGACAGATCCAAATCAAGGTCTGAAACAGCAAATTAAGAAAATATCGAGGCAGTGGAATCCATCATCAAGATTGATTGAGGAGTCACAATCTATTTTATTGCAGAGGAAGTGGAAATCAGGTTGAGAAATGTTGAAGCAATCTTGAAGCTACACCTTTGGATAAACAAGGTTGCAGCTTGAGGGGATTAAAAATGGCTTTACCCTTTACAGAGACAGCGACATATGGATGCTTCAAAAGCTTCTGGGTAATTTCCAAGTAAATCCCTCGCATTCTCTGTCTGATATTGTTACTCAGAATGAAATATTGGTTTATCATTTTAATCCAGAGACCAAAGCACGACAGTCCCTTTAGCAGAGGTATGCCAGATCTCCACGTCGCTGTAAATGAAAGATAAAACTATGAGCAGGAAAGGTGATGACTTGATGTATGTGTGTGTGTGTGTGTGTACATATATATATATATATATATATATATATATATATATATATATACTAGCAGAAGTACCCGGCATTGCCGGGCGGGGGAAGGGAGGGGGAAGGGGAGGGGAGGGGAACGGGGGGGGAGGGGAGGAGAGGGTGGGGAGGGGAGAAGAGGGGGGGAGGGGAGAAGAGGGGGGAGGGGGAGGGGGAGGAGGAGAGGGGAGAAGAGGGGGGAGGGGAGGGGGGAGGAGGGAAGGAGAGGGGGGAGTGGAGGGGGAGGGGGAGAGGAGGGGGGAGGGGAGGGGGAGGGGGGAGTCAAGTCGGAAGTCATTGTCGTCAATTGAATGTCGCATTTATTTTTTATTCCCTGTCAAATGGCATTGGTCCCGCATTCCGAACCCGGAAGTCATTGTCGTCAAAGTCGAAAAATTAACGTTACGAAATACGCTGATGACGTCATAATTTTAAAACGCGAAGTTTTTTTAAAATTTAAGGTGTGCTGTAGTTGCTCTGAGATGTACTGATTCCGAATATGCCTTTGGTTTTATTCTGCGATGAGTAGTTCTCGAGTTATAAGAGGACAAACAAACAAACATACTTTACTGCTATATATATATATATATATATATATATATATATATATATATATATATATATATATATATATATATATATATATATATATGTATATATATATATGTATGTATATATATATATGTATGTATATATATATGTCAAGTAGTAGATTTGTTATTGCCTAAAGTTCAGTTATAGACGTTGGTTGCTAATGTGTTATGATTTAAATGTTGTTTAAAAATGCTATTTTCATAAAGTTAATAAAGGGTTTTTGCTTCGTTTTAGTTTTGGATGAGGAAAGGCTCGCTGAGGTCATGCTGGACAAATTGTATACGTGTGCTTTTTCGAGGCTAGATAAGGCCGGTCGTGAAACCACGCCCACATGCGCGTGATTTTGTGTAACGCGAGTAGAATGTTTAGAGTGCAGACATAAACCTATCGTTAACCATATATATTTTGTATTAATCACAGCGACGCATGACTCTGTATAAACATGCTTTGAATTACTCATGTAAACAAACCCATAAAATATATGGGTTTGTTTGGCCAAGCATGCACTCTTATCTTTGTGAGTTACATTTCTGTTTTCTCGGAGCCCAGAGAAACATTTGGTCCGAATGATAAGGAAGGGCTGACTCCCCCGAACAGCGGATAACGGTGGGAGGGACTCTCGCCAGTCGCTTTGTTCTCTCGGAGATTTTCTGATAATCGTATTCATATATAAGTGAATGAGAATCAATGTGTTTCCAGGAAGGCTTGACGTGGCATGAGACTGGCTCTTGCTGTAGATGTCTTGGCTTCTTCCGGATCTGTATAAGTTGGTTTTTAATAAAGCTGCGTCATTTTTCAGGCTATTTGTGGACTTCTTTTCCAAACGAAGAGCTGCTTCTTCACAGATGGTACCAGGAGTGGGGTCAGCACCGGACGACGGGAAACGGAGCCCGAGGGACAGGAGGAAGGCTGCCTGAGGCCGGCGCCGGCACGTTGATTTGATTAAAGGTGGGAGTTGTTTTATATCAGAGGGCTATTATTCCAAATTCGTACCTTCCTCCCTCGAGCGGCCTTAGTCTCCCTGTCTCCGCGCGGCCTGCACTCGAACAGAAATTGTAAGTAAAGGCTCATTTTAGGCCTCAGAATGACGTAGCTTTGTTAAAGCCAGGATAAACAAGTAAGGATACCAGTAAGGACTTAACAGTAAGCTTAAAGTTACAGTTAGCACCAGGAGGGGAAAATGAGGTCGGACAGCCATATAGGCTGAAGCCAGGTGGCCAAGATTTTTCCAGGAAGGAACAGCCCAGAGACAAGATGGGGTATGCCATTGCATGCCAGGGAACGAAGGGCTGTGGCTAACTTAGATAGAAGGCCATAGGAACATAGAAGGCCATAGGAACATGGCCAGTAAAAGGATTTGCGCAGGATATCGGTGAAGATAACGTTCGGTACAAGGGAAGGGGGAAAGTGAGGTCGGACAGCCGTAAAGGTTGAGCCAGGCCGAGAACTTTCCAGGAAGGATCAGCCCAGAGCAATAAGATGGGAAGCAAGCTAATGAAAGAAAGGGAACCCCTTAAGGGAACCCCGGCATCTTTCATGTTTAAGAGGCATCATTTTGCCGCGGTAAGACCATTAAAGGACTGGGCTGTGTTAACTAAAGATTTAAATAATCCCTGGCCAGAGGACAAGTAAGTAAGCAGTTAAACAAGTAAATCAGCGAGTGATGCCGCTGGACCAGATACCAGACCAAGACCCCCCAACCCCCCAAGACCTGAGCTCAGTCCCGGGGCTCTAGGCAACACCCCCCACCCCCCCAAGACCTGAGCTCAGTCCCGGGGCTCTAGGCAACACCCCCCACCCCCCCCAAGACCTGAGCTCAGTCCCAGGGCTCTAGGCAACACCCCAACACCCCGCCCTGCCTTCCCTTTTTTCACCTCAACCCACCCCCGTCCAACCCGTCCCAAAAATCCTTTTCCTTGAATGAGAGACGTAACATGAATGAGCAAAGATTGTTTGGGAGTGGCTGGAGAAAGGCATGATTTGAGTCGATCTGAGTTTCGCGCGAAGTCTGGGAGACTTCTATGAGTATATGAATGAGGAATGAATGTATATTGGGATGTTAATTGACGTGTGTATCTGGCCAATGTATCTGTCTGTATGACATATGCAAAGCAGAGGGTTTCGGTGTGAAGCTTTGTAAGTGGTCTGCTCGACATGGGGGAAATTCAGGCCGGGAATGTCCATTTTAGCGTCTATCCGAGAGAACAGGCGAGGTCCTGAACTGAGTCCGGATTTTCATCTGTTTGGGAGTTGTTTGGGAAGCGAATTGATATAAATCGGGTCAGGAAAGCACTCGGAGTGCCCTTGTCGACCTACTGTTGATATGAAGCGGTTTCTTGGAGATGGTTGCAGGATGGGCTGCTTTGTCTTTCGAGCGGCAGCCGGACGGAGGTTTGGAGTTTGTGGAACTGGAGGTTCAGAATTCGAATCAATATGTGTGTTTTACTTGAATCGAAGAGTTCATTCAATGGCAGATATTGTGTATTGTATGTGTGGGGTAGGCCTATATTCCTGAGGCAGCTCACCTTTAGGATGATGATGTCACATAGTGCATTTTGGGTCAGAGAGGTGGAGCGTCGGAGATCCTGTTTTTTGCGATGTTTACGAGCTAGGGATGAGTTCTGACAGCTCAATGTTCTGACAGCTCACTACATGCCAGGTCGTAGATTTGTTATGACAGCTTTTCGCACTTTGTTATGACAGCCGACTGCATGTCCCAACGTGAGGTAAACCCCGCCGTGAACGCGAATAGAGCGGCGTGCAGGGAGTGTTGGGATTCGTGTGGAGGCACGAGGGTGCGCGCCAAGACGGGGGGCGGCGTGGCGTCGTCGCGTTGAGATGGTTGTGCCAGGTCGATCGGCGATCTCTGAATTTAAATCGGATTTTTGTCATGTGTGTTGTGAAATTTACGTCTATCCGAGAATCCTGGCGATGTTCGTTTAATTAAAGTGTGGTACAAACCTGTGTTTCCGCCGTGCGGCTCCGTGGAAGTTTGGGTAGAGGGATATTGTGCGTTCGGGCAGGAGCCGAGCGAGCCGCGAGTCACGGGTGTGCTGTATGAGATTTGCTCAGAGTGCCGGCGATAACTCGCCCACTCTCAGAGGAGGATGTGTGCCCAAATGCATTGTGGGTCATTTCGACTTTGCTGGATGTCGGACGTTCATGTCAGACGAGCCATGTCGGAATAGTGGCCGGCTGCGACATATATGCCAGGCAATGTCACAGGACGAATACGTTATTTATAAGATGGATAGATGGATGGATTTATTTAAGATGGCTAAAATAAACGATTTCAAGACAGAGTAATTAATTTCCGGAGCCAAGTTCCAACAGGAAGTCTTGTTCATACAGTAAGGTACAGTGCGGAGTGGCGGCTGGAAGATGCATCGATGCATTTGTGTTGATCGATGCGGACACAGATTTAGTATGCTGGTAAGGTTAAGTTATTAAAATTGGAAATTCAATAATTTGAGCAGAAATGTCACGTTTCAACAGAACGCTGATCCGAGGAAGGAGGACGGTTGAGGTTTCAACTGTCGGTATGTGGTGTGGCTTGTGCCAAGGTGTGGGCGCGAGGAGGTGTGTTGATGAAGCGTTGTGCGAACGAGGAGGGATGTGCGAAAGGTGCACTAGGTAGCAAGGGTGCTGCATTGTAAAGCACGCCTCGTACGGACGTTCCTGGGCGGATTGTGACGGTTGTTGGATTCGTAGAAGTTAGCATTTTGCAATGTGGAGCCACAATAATGGTCATCTGTCTGTCTGGATGTGGAGTTCTTGCAGGGAATGTCGCCGGACTTGTAATTGTATTAGTTGCGGAATAATAAAGCGCTGGTTACCCCAATTCGAAGTTTGACCTTTTAAAGTTTAGTTGACCTTTGTTCGAGATTTGTAAGGGAAAGAGGTCGGAGATAATTCACTAACCTTGGAAGAACGACAGGCGGAGTCAGTCTACAGGGTGTTGCTTTAACGACAGGATATATAGGACTTAAATCTGGAGAATATCGGGACATTATATTGTGGGTAAAACCAAAATCATGTACGTAATTAATGAACAGAGAATATCGAGTCCTGTTTGTCGTTGTAATTGTCGTTGATGTCCCGATTCAGGGGTCTCAAGAAATAAACAGACTTCCGGTGCCGACCGGAAGCGTCAGGTACAGTACGCTTGAGTTTAATTTAACCGGGCCGAGCACAGTGACGTGCGTGATCGAGCAATGGGGATAGTCAGGGTCAGTGAAATGGAGGTTGAAATGCAGTGAACATGTCCGATTTTGGCTTCGCGAGGCTCCGGATAGAAATTGGCATTTCGATACTGTGGATTATATTGTGCCTGCCCGGAAAGGTGATGTCCTGTGCTGGGGCTGGCGACATGCCTCTGTTATTTGTCTGTCTGTCGGTCTGATTGTAAGTCTTTGGTACTGGGAGGGCTAATTGAGTGCTTAGGCGTCATTGTTCCATGGAGGCAGGAGCTGTGAGTCACAAAATGTAAACGGGAACTTTGTGTAACTTTGCACCGGATCCACAAACAGAGAGATGGACAGGACAACAATGGAGTTTATATAGACGGGTTTGGGGCAGTTTCAATCTGACGATTACAGAGTGCTTTGTTCCGTTCACGAAACATGTAAAATTCATGGAGTTGAAGTGGTTTGCAAGAAGGCAGCAGAGTCAGTACTGGGATGCAACCTCGTCCAGGGGTTTTGGTCCAGCCTGCAAGGAGTCCAGGGGCTTGTTTCAGGGCTGGGTCACCAAAAATGGGATGCTGTGCCCATCTGGATGTAAAATTATCCATCAAGGACGGGGAATAATGTGCAGTGTGACTGATTGGAGGTAATAAGGATTTGTGTTGATTTCCTGATTTGAGTTCATCTGGAAACAAAGACAGATGGGATTAATGTGTATATCAGGAACATTTTGGAAAAGAAATATGGATATATGACATTACTAAAATATAACCAAGCAATTGAGAGTTCTTGGGTTAATGGGATACAAATAAATGCATCTACAAGTTGATGGTTTATAAAAATTTAGTTCTGGATGATACTTAAACGATGAACAATGTTGGCAATATACAAAGAATGTGACTTGTTTTTTGGGGGGAAAACATGTGGTTTAAAATTGGTTGGCTAAGTTTTAAAGATGGAGATGTTTCGCAGAACTCTTATGATTATTTATATGAGTGGTGGACTATTCCATGGCGAAGCAATTTTCAGTTTATTGAAAGTTGGATTTTGTAAAATAATGGTTTAATATAACCACAGTAGAAAATAATATACAGATTTGGGACATTTTGTAAACTTTCGAATAATGAGAAGATTCATAAAATTCATTTTATTTATTTCATGGAAAATATTTGGGTTGCAAGTGGAGAAGCATGGTATGGTATAAAAATAAAGAGGGAGTATCCAGGAAAAGGATGTTCAAGTGAACTTTGTGCTGTGAAAAGAATGTCGAGTTAATGGAAGTGTTTTGTTCGATTAATTTTGTTCAATTTGTGTTCAAATGACCATCGATGTTGGGGGCAAAGTTATGGGTGAATTTGGTGAGTGGTTGTGGGCAAACGAAGATTAATTTAGATTTATCATAGTTAAGTTCGAGGAAGTTGATTTGAAGCCAGAATTTCATTTGGATGCCAGAAAGGAGAAAGGAGATGCTGAAAGCCAGAAAGGAGATGCTGTTGTCTACTCTGAATGACGGGTGGTGGTATCCAGGGCGCTGAGGAGTTTGTTCACGTTGTAAAGTTTGTTTATTTAGTTTGTTTATTGTAGAGAAGAGTGCTTTTGGGATTCCGGAGCCAGAGTGGATAATTTGAGAGTAGTAGGTGGTCCTTGTGGGCTTGGGAGTGAACTGATTTGGGTTTAATAGGCACAAGCTGGTCTAAACAGGGTGAGGAGGATGGTGTGATTGATGATGTCAAAGGAGGCGTTGAGGTGAGGAGGATGAAAATGTTGAAGTTGCCGGCATCAGAGGAGAGAAAAGGTCGCTGGTGATTTTGAGGAGAGCAGTTTTAGTACTGTGGCTGGAGCAGAATCCGGATTGGGATGTTTCATACAGGTTATTGGCAGAGTGGTGATGTTTGAGTTGAGTGGCCACAGCACGTTCCAAAACTTTTGACAGAAAGGGTAGATTGGAGATGGGTCTGAAGTTATTTAGGGTGTCAGGGTTTAGTCCAGGGTTTTTCCAGAATGGGGGTGAAGTTTCACGAGTTTTTGGGGAAATCGGTATGTGAAGCTGGATTAAGTTGGAACTGCTTGAGGAGCCATGGAGATGGATTGGGTTTTGTTGTTGGTTGTCTGGGAGTTCGGTTGTTGCATTGCCAAAGGTTTCTGTGTGGTGGACACACTCGTTGGCTGTTGTCTTGTGTGACGTGGATGGAGATGTATGTGGCTGCGTGTGGCTGCCTGGAGTCGGGAAGACGGCTACAGTGGTTGATATTGGTTGTGGATTGTCCGGGGTGCTTCGATTTGCATAGGGGGTGAAGATTGGGATATTACATTATTTTAAGTAAGTATTGGTATGAGTAATTACATAAGTAATTATGAGTTATTATGAGTATTAGTTATGAGTAAGTGATTATTTTAGTAAAGTTACATGTTTCGCTGTGTTGTGGATCTGGGGACAAGCTAGTTTGATGGGTACCCTGGGGTCTTCGGCGTGTCTATGTGTTTGGCTATCTGTTACACCGGACTCTTGAATGGGTTTTCATGAGACGAATTTCAGACATAACAGTGAGAATCTATTTTGAGCGAATCACAGTGGGTGAGGAAAACATTGTGTGTGACCAGACACCAGAACTGACCAGAATTGAAATTGGAAGTAGACCAGGTTATTTCTATTATTTGTTTATTCGTGAATATAAATAAATAATAGGGGGAGGTTAATGGAGGTTAATGGAGGTTAATGGTGGTTTGTTTGTGTTAATGGAGGTTAATGGTGGTTTGCTTGTGTTAATGGAGGTTAATGGTGGTTTGTTTGTGTTAATTCTAGTTGAAACTCTCGCTGAAGTAATTTTCGTTTATTTTATGATTTTGATTGATTTTTTGATTTGATTTGAGAGTTGAGATGATTGATTTTTTATTAATTTTATAATTTTATTTTTATTGATGTTGGAAACAGGTAATGGGATGCTGAGAGAAGGATTGAATTTATTTTGAATTGGACTGGATTAAATGGGATTGAATTTAAAAATTGAATATTGGATAAAATTGGATCCACTTGAAAAAAAGTGGATTAGGAAATTGGAGAAAAGGTGTTCTATGGGGCTATGGATTGGATGAATTGAGTCTATGGGGTGGAGACCTGTAGACCAGGCGCTCCCAGGAGACTTGTGGACCAGGTGTTCCACCAGAGGAAAAAGACCAGGTGTTCGTGGAGCACTTCACCTGCAAGAACGCCTTGGAACCAAGGTGGAAGGGACCAGTCCAGGTGTTGCTGACTACACCAACGGCAGTCTTTTGCGAGGGCAAGACTTCGTGGATCCACGCCACGCACTGTAAGTTGGCCATACAAGCACCAGACACTACACCACAGCAACCACAATAAGGATGGGCCTAATCATAGGTACAATACTATTGATAGCGACAGCAGCTAGGGGAAACTCCGATTCCAATAGATGCGAAAACGAAACCCGACACCTCACCGTAACATGGGGACAAAGAGTATCACTACCATGTTTCGAACAGAAAGCCCTGCACACAAATTGGGTGAACATAAATTGGCTAGCACTGTCGGCAGGGCCTGGACGCGTTGGCATGGTACTACAAAAGCAACGAGAGTTCCGGGAAGACGGGCAAGCTAGCATTAAGACCTTGGCCCAACCAGGATACCAATGGGGAACCCCTGATTTTAAGCTACAAACACGCACACGCCTAGGGAAAGACATGACCATGCAGGTCCGGTGCAGCGTCTGGACCCCTGGCGCGGCCGGTGGCGAAAAGAACTACATACGATGCAACGAATACATACTCACGCCGCAACCCCAGGATAAGGCCCCAAAGAGGGGGGAAAACACATATTGGAAAGTGGCCAGGGAGGTGGCAACAATTCAAAACAGGACACACTGCTGGTCGTGCATGCGCTTTCCCCAAGCAGGCACCACAGGAATACACATGATAGTGCTACCTCTGTCCCTCAATGACCTCTGCTCACAACCTATCGATTCCCCATGTTTAGTCACCACGCTGGAAAGAGAAGGGGTTGACAACGGCAAGAGTTGCAATCGACAATTTAATTATCGCCCGTCAATGATTGCCCATGTGGCCGAGAGGCCTGCCCCCGTCTGGGTCAAACCACAGAAAGGGACGGTCTGCCTCCAGGGTTCCGGCCACTTGCGTATGGGAGAATCAGAATGCGCCTACACTCTCCCCGGGAAGCTGGGACAAGGGAGCTCGGGGATTACATTACGAATAGTACTGCAAGATAAACGCAACCACAACATAACGGCTATAACATTCTCTAGGGGGGTTAGTAGGATTAATGGGGTGGTAAAGGGACTCCAGTGCTTATCCACCCACCTGGTCCCACCCCATGGGACAATGTTTATATGCGGCGACAAGGCTTACCCCTATTTACCAAATAATTGGGGGGGCACATGTTATCTGGGTTCAGTCCTTCCTGACGTTGAGATACTGGATGAGCTAGACCCAAAGTCCTTGGACAGGCGTTATAAGAGGTCAGTCATGAACGAAGATGGAACCACTAAACTACACGGGAGTCTATGGGAAAAGGTGTTTGGTTTCTTCTTCCCAGGAGCGGGCACAGTCATGGATAGTTTCCGGATAGACAAATTGGCTTTGACCCTAGAAAAGGTGGCAAACGACACCGCTACGGCTCATGACATACTATTGGACACGGTAATTCACATGCGTACAATGGTGATGCAGAAGTGAGACTAAGGGAAACTAGCCACGCCCTGACGATCGATCGGATCGCACGCGAAAATTCTTATACATTTAGCTGGCTCACTGACTGGTTCCAGGGATGGACGGGCACCATAGTGAAGTGGTTATTGACCGCACTGGCTGTGATAATCGGGGTAGTAATTTGGGGGGCACTAATGAAATCTCTAGTCCTCCTCTGTATGAGAAAGTATTTTACAGGATGGAAAGTGAAGAAGCCGCCGACAACGACTATGGCTCTGACCACAGAGGCCGTCGACCTGAACGGGTCCTTCAACAAGGCAGTTGCGACCAACGCTCCAGAAAATTGTATTGAATTTTGTGGCAACTGTGATACTTGTGCGGATCCCATGTGGGAACTGGCTGCTGCCTGTAACGGTGTATGTGATGACTGTGATACTTGTGCTATAAACCCCTTGCGTGTACACCAACGGACAAGCTGACAGCTGCACGCCCCCTTTTCAACCCAACTATGGATCTGATTGCGACGCTGGGTCTGGCGGTCGAGGGACCCGACGTGGATATCCTAGACCCGCAAGCCGACCAGGCGCCCAAGGGAGACTTTGACATAAAGGAAGTTCCTCTCTTTGCTTCATATGTATTAAGTTCAAATGCTTCAAGTGAATCGGATTTTTACGCTCTGTACCCTGACCAGGAAATTGAGACACAAGATACTGACAATATTATGTATTCCCCAGAACAGCAGCACGTGAGGGACCTCATGGGCATGATCGTTGATTAACTTCGAAGATCTGCAAGGACTGGGTCTGCAAAGGGTGGGGGGAGCAAGTTCCGCAGGGGAGGTGGTGGCCCTCTGGCGGAGCAGAACCTCATCTGGACCAGACACCTTCGTTGTGGATCCGAAACGTTAATGGACTTTCATGTTCTGAGCCCTCAGGCTCCAAGCACGCACCACACGACACGTTCGCCAAATGCACGGGCGAGGCGCTTTGGGCGCACGATATGCCCTTGGGAGATACCCGCATTACACAATTATTTTTCAATAAAGCCCGATGTGGCACGTTGTCTCTTAAGATACTTTGTCTCGACGAGACAAGAGGAAGGAATGTCAAGTAGTAGATTTGTTATTGCCTAAAGTTCAGTTATAGACGTTGGTTGCTAATGTGTTATGATTTAAATGTTGTTTAAAAATGCTATTTTCATAAAGTTAATAAAGGGTTTTTGCTTCGTTTTAGTTTTGGATGAGGAAAGGCTCGCTGAGGTCATGCTGGACAAATTGTATACGTGTGCTTTTTCGAGGCTAGATAAGGCCGGTCGTGAAACCACGCCCACATGCGCGTGATTTTGTGTAACGCGAGTAGAATGTTTAGAGTGCAGACATAAACCTATCGTTAACCATATATATTTTGTATTAATCACAACGACGCATGACTCTGTATAAACATGCTTTGAATTACTCATGTAAACAAACCCATAAAATATATGGGTTTGTTTGGCCAAGCATGCACTCTTATCTTTGTGAGTTACATTTCTGTTTTCTCGGAGCCCAGAGAAACATTTGGTCCGAATGATAAGGAAGGGCTGACTCCCCCGAACAGCGGATAACGGTGGGAGGGACTCTCGCCAGTCGCTTTGTTCTCTCGGAGATTTTCTGATAATCGTATTCATATATAAGTGAATGAGAATCAATGTGTTTCCAGGAAGGCTTGACGTGGCATGAGACTGGCTCTTGCTGTAGATGTCTTGGCTTCTTCCGGATCTGTATAAGTTGGTTTTTAATAAAGCTGCGTCATTTTTCAGGCTATTTGTGGACTTCTTTTCCAAACGAAGAGCTGCTTCTTCACATATATATATATATATATATATATATATATATATATATATATATATATATATATATATATGTATGTATGTATGTATATATATATATATATATATAGATATATATATATATATATATATATATATATGTATATATATATATATATATATATATATATATATATATTGTCCTGTGGATGGCTCTATTAAGACAGAGCGTCCACAGATGTCTAATCAAGCTTACTTTGAGGCGTTATCCAAATAAATGGCGGATCATACACGAGATGGAATGACGAATGCCAACTCACCTTCACGGCCACCGCATGCAGGCGTCTTCACCCTGCAAATTAATAAATCAATCCCAAAACGGACTTGATGTACAAAAATAAATGCAGCTCTATTGCCGGACAAAGAGAACAAAGAAATGCGCCGGTAAAAACTAAACCCCTATATTGGGATGTCCCCACACCAGACTTCTACAATGGACACAGGAAGAATGAATAAAATAAACCGTTGTGTTTGCGTTTGTGCTGGCTTAGCTCTGTCTGTAGTGTGTCCGGGATCTTCAGGGATTGCCAGGAATGGTCAGGCTCTAAGCGCAGTCGTCCGACCGCGGCTCCGATTGATGGGAAGAAAGGCCTCAATCCGGCCCTGTTCAGCAGGCCTCGATAAAACCTCTCGCTCGCACGCTGCCCGGGCAATGTCTGCCGCGACCCGACAAGCCTCGCGTCCCCGCGCGATCGTCCGTGAGGTCCCGTTCATGAATAACCAGGGAGGATGATCGTCGTCGGCCAATGAGCAAGGGTCCAACATAAAGAGAAGGCAAGAAGGCAAGAGAAAGGTGGAGGTGAAGATAGGCAGAGGCGAAGGGGCGAAGAGAGACGAAGGAAGAGCGAAAATGTCCATTTCCATTCACTTTTATCAGACGTCCTCTGACGTCACTGGCGCTTCCCTTCCAATCAGCGCATTGCTTCTTGTGGTTCTTTCTCGCCCTCCTCACTGATTGGCAGCGCTGAGCGCCTTTGGTGTTGGTGTCATCGGTCGGTGGCCAATCAGTGTGGCATGTCCTTCACCTTCCTTACTCTCCAATTGGTGACCTGCTTGTTACTCGCCCCTCCCCTGGCCAATCACGAGTTCTCCTGGGCGTGGCTCTCAGCCTGCCTGTTCGATGTTTGCATGCCATGCCGCCATAGTGTGCGGTTGCTTCCGGTCTATTTTTCCGTCAGATATTGTGGCGGAGGGGGGATTTAATTAATGTGGTGTGCTATTGGGCCGAACTAATGTATATGAGTGCATTGCCATACTGGACACTGGAATGATCACAGGTTCGACATACTGGGGAGTTAGCATAATCCATACTCTACCTATCACAGGGCCATCCTTGTATGACCACAGATATACACTTAATCCGACAAACCGGCTAGACAGGTCCCTGACTTACTGTACATCAAAATGGTTCTTTTTCTTTGCGACATCGGAGCACCTACCTATGCAGATCTACCTGGATCTATATATGCCCCTACCCAAAATTCATAACAATATATATATATATATTTATATATATATATATATATATATATATATATATATATATATATATATATATATATATATATATATATAGATATAGATATATATATATATGTATATATACATATATATATATATATATATATATATATATATATATATATATATATATATATATATATATATATATATATATATATATACATATACATAAATACAGTGCCTATAGAAAGTCTACACCCTCTTTCAAATTTTTCACCTTTTGTTGTCTTATAGCCTGGAATAAAATGGCCTTAAATCAGACTTTTTCCACCTTTATTTACACATTGTAACCCACAACTATATAGGTGGGCTAGTTGAGAAGATCCGCGTTGAGATCCGCAACAATTACATATAATATAATCTATATATAGATGGGCTAGTTTATCCCTGGTGTTGGGCTAGAGGCTAGGGTGCCAGCTTAGGATCCTATGATCCTGGGTTCGAATCCCGGTCGATCGCTGAATTAACGCCAGGGGGGTTGACTCAGCCTGTCATCCTTCCGAGGTCGGCTAATTGAGTACCAGTTCACTGGTAATTCCCTGTTTGTCGTAAAAGGCGACAAACAGGGTTGGCGGCAGGAAGGGCATCCAGCCGTAAAACATTGCTTCAAAAAGGGGACCAAAAAACAACAACAACCACGGTGCCCGAAAAAGGCCAACCCCCGCTTTGCGGGGAAAAATGGCCTCTAAAGGTGGTTTTTATTTTATATAATCTATATATAATGGAGCAAATGTTTGTGATTATGTATGTATGTATATGTATGTATGTATGTATGTCTGCTCTTTACCCAATGGTTGGACAGCTGAACCTAAAATACTTATCCTAAAGTACCCAGAGGACCAAAAAGATCCCTCCCTTCCCCTCCCCCACCCCCCAATCCACCTTTTTTCAAATTCCGTTTTCCTTTCCTGAAACTCCTGGTATTGTCCATTTTTTTTATATCTTGTACCCTCCCCAACCCCCACCCCAAATCCACCTTTTTCAAACTCCGTTTTCCTTTCCTGAAACTCCTGGTAGTGTCCATTTTTTTTTTTAGATCTTGTACCCTTCCCTCAGCCTTCTCCCTTCCACAGATATCCCGATGTCTCTGTTCTCTGCTGTTGTTGTGCTTTCCTCTCTCTCCCTCTCCCTTTTATATTTCATGTGTTTTATGTTTCTGTTTATGTTTTTGTGTTTAATGTGTTCGCTCTTACACGAGCCTAGACTTTGTATACAAAAAAAAAAAAAAAAAAAAAAACTTCCAAGTGAAAAACAAATTCTACAAAATTTCAGAAAAATAATTAAAAATACAAAACTAGATTATCTAGGTTGTCGATTGGTTCTTTTCAATCCTGTTCATTTATATATTGCTATTCTATTGGTCTCTTACTGGTCACAATTGACCCACTATTTTTATTGGTATTTTCCACTGGTCTAGTATTTCATTTTCCTTATTGAAAATAATAGATTCTACTGCTCCGATTTCCTATGGGATTTTTACAGGATTTGGCCTATTGGTTTTCTATGGGATTTTCGACCTGGGCAGGCCTCTGCACATGGCCCAGTGTAATTGGGATTATCAAAGTTATATAACCAGGATGTATTATATATGCACATAAGCAGTAGGCTTATGAGGAGGATGAGAGCCGAGCGCTCGCCAAGGGGTGGACATAGGGATAGTGGAAAAGTGGCCACGATGGATGACTCACAGGGAGGGGCTGTGCAACGAAGCAAAAGTTTGGAATGCGGAGCGCTCCTGGTGACCCAGTGGCCAGAGTCACAGGGGACCCAGCGGCAAAGGCGAGGTGAGACAGAGGGGGAGGAGACACAGAACCACCATAATAGGGAGGGGGAACAGACCCGACTTACAGTTGTGGACAGAGTGAAAACACCTTGTCCATGAGGACATTTCGCGGTAAAACTACGGGTAAGCGGACATTTTGCCCTTCTCGTTCCTGGTTCCTTCCTGCCCAGCTCTTCCCTTTGCCTCTTGCCTTCCCTTGACTGTCCCTTTGTGCTGTACCTGTTCTTGCCTTTAAACTTTGGTGGAGAGACCAGTGCCGACGATTCTCTTCGCCTGCGTTTGCATACGAACGACGAGCGAGGCTTGCGGTTGGAGCGCTGACGAGCGATTGCGCGGGCGCGGCGAGGGGTGTTTGTGCCAACGCCCAAGCGGTTCACACCAACCGGAGCCGTGTCCGGACGCGAGCTTGGGGCCTGGATGACAGAGACAGATAAGACGCACCACATTCCACAACACGACGAGACATTTCTTTTATTACCCTTTCCATTCGTCCTGTATATGAAGTCTGTGTGTGGGATCCCGATTTAGGAACATTATTTATTTACCGTCGCGTCCATTGTTCGCGGGTCCATAATAAATATTCCTTTTGTACATTTTACATCTGTTTTTGGTTGATTTATTAATTGATTTCGGATCGAAGATGCCTGTGGCCGTGAGGGTAAGTCGGCATAGTTCATCCTGGCTCGTGGACTGCTCCGCCATCAATTGGGATAAACACCTCCATTAAAGCTCGTTTTGGCCATCCACGATTCCCGGTCTTAACCGAGGGGCAATTGTGCGACAATTCCATTCAAATTTCAAGTGAATCGGATGAAAATTGAGGATTTTAAAAATATGAAATTGTTGCTGACCTCTGGCCTATGCTGACCTTTTGGCCTATGCTGATCTTAAAAATAGTTGGTGGTTGAATTTAGTTAGCTGCTTTAAAAATGCTATTGAAATTTCAAGTCAATCAGATGAAAATTGAGGATTTTAGAAATTTGAAATTGTTGTTGACCTTTGGCCTATGTTGACCTTTTGGTCTATGGTGATCTCAAAAATAGTTGGTGGTTGACTTCAGTTAGCTGATATGTAAATCCCATTCAAATTTCAAGTGAATTGGATGAAAATTGAGGATTTTAGAAATTTGAAATTGTTGCTGACCTTTGGCCTATTTTGACCTTTTGGCCTATGCTGATCTCCAAAATAGATGGTGGTTGAATTTAATTCGCTGTTATGAAAATACTATTCAAATTTCAAGTCAATAAGATGAAAATTGAGGATTTTAGAAATTTGAAAAAAAAGTGGTTGACCTTTGGCCTATGTTGACCTTTTGGCCTACGCTGATCTCAAAAATAGTTGGTGGTTGAATTCAGTTTGCTGATATGAAAATATATTTAAATCTCAAGTCAATCGGTTGAAAATTGAGGAATTTAGAGATTCAAAAAAACTTGTTGACCCTTGGCCTATGTTGACCGTATGACCTATGTTGATATCAAAAATAGTTGGTGGTTGAATTCAGTTAGCTGATATGAAAATCCTATTCAAATTTCAAGTCAATCAGATGAAAATTGAGGATTTTATAAATTTGGAATTGTGTTGACCTTTGGCCTATGTTGACCTATTAGCCTATGCTGATCTCAAAAATAACTGGTGCTTTAATTCAGTTAGCCGATATGTAAATCCTGTTCAAATTTCAAGTTAATCGGATGAAAATTGACAATTTTAGAAATTTGGCCTATGGATGAAAATTGAGGATTTTAGAAATCCAAAAAAAAAGTGGTTGACCTTTGGCCTAAGCTGATCTCAATAATAGTTGGTGGTTTAATTCAGTTAGCCGATATGTAAATCCTGTTCAAATTTCAAGTTAATCGGATGAAAATTGACAATTTTAGAAATTTGGCCGATATTGACCTTTTTGGCCTGCAGATAAACACACACACAAACAAACACACAAACCAGAGTGATCAACATACTTGTCAAAAAAAAAATTCTGCCAAATAATAACACACAAGACTAACCAATATACTTGAAAATCTTCGATTTTCGCAAGTAACAAGCAAACAAACAAGCAAGAAAACAAGCAAGCAAACAACCAGAGTGAAAACTGAGTACTCCCTTTTAGCGTGCGCCATCGTCGAGCCCCCTTCGGTGCCTGGCGCTTTAGTGCTCGGCTATGACGTCATGCAGCGCCTGGATATGGAATCGGAAAGGAGTGGTGTACACCAACAACTGGCAAAAATGCCAAACTTTAAAAGCCCAGGCCCAAATGGAATTCCAAACTTCTGGTTAAAGCAACTAGTTGCTCTCCACAATCACTAAGCTCAACAAGTCAACAAACTTATGCACTTGTGCAAGGGGAGGAGACCTTGGATGAGTGGCTCACAGTAGGGAGCATCTTCCTTGTCCCAAAGTCGAAAGAGACCCAACTATCAAGTATAGACCAATAACCTGTCCTCTAACAACGTACAAATTCCTGATGGGAATCATCACAGAAATTATATACCATCATCTAACACAAGAAGGAGCCGTAGAGGCAGAGTAGAAGGGATTTAAAAGAGAATGCTATGGAACGATAGACTACCTCAAGGTCATACTCAAAAATAAAAAATGCAAGAAGAACAAAATTATCCACAGCATGGATAGACTACAAATAGGTTTTTGATATTGTCCCACATTCATGAATGATGCAATGCATGCAATTCTACAAGATCAACCCCCAAATAATCTAACTGATAGAAAAAGCAATGGAGCTTTGGAATACCATTGATATTACAGCATTCAGAAGGAATGATCGAAATACCAGGAGTGAAGATACGTCGATGAATCTTCCAGGGATATAGATTTTCACCCCTCCTGTTTTGCCTGGCCCTGGACCCACTGAGCAACCTTATTAATGAGCAAGGATATGGATACATCCTGACATCAAATAAGAGAATGGCCAAAGAGACAAAAAGGTGACACATCTACTTTACATGGACGATTTAAAACCCTTTGCACCAAAGGACGAAAAACTGACAGAACAACTCAAATTAGTGAAACAGTACTCCAATGACATTCAAATGGAATTTGGCCTGGATAAGTGCGCCTAGTGCACATTCATACAATGCAGACCAACAAAAACAGACAACATAAAAATTGACAGAAATACAACACGACAGGAGCTGGACAAGGAAGCATCACACAGATACATCGGAGTAGAAGAAGGCCGCCAAATATGTCACAAACAAATGCGCAAAACAATCGCCAAAGAATACCTGTGCAGAAGGAGGCTGATCCTGAAAACATACCTATCTCCAAGAAACAAAATCAAAGTAATAAACCAACTTGCAATACCAGTATGCCAAGTACAACTGTGGAATAATAATCTGACCACAATCAGGAATCAATAAAATGGATATCAAAACAAGAAACTCCTCACCATCCACAGAATGTTTTGCAAAAATCAACGCATCCCAAGAATGTACCTCTCTGAGATGAGAAGGAGGTAGCAGCCTGATAGAACTCAACCAAGTGCACAGAATGACAACTTTAGGATTGGCTGAATACGTAAAAAGTGCATCAGACTACCAAATCCAATTTGTAAGCAAACACAAAGACAACAATCCAGAGAAGGTATCCCTAACCCACCTAGCAGGTGCGAATTGAAGATGTCATGCCCAAAACGTTTTGCAACACAATTTTTTTTATTGCTAGTAATTACCTCCGCCACCAGCAGGATATCTCAAAAGGTTGTGGACGGATTTGGACGAAACTTGGTGGTCAGATTGGGTGTCTGGCAAGGACGATTCCATTCGATTTTGGTGAAGATCTGAATATGGATTCGGATATGAGAATTATTTAATTTTAAGTGATTCTTCACCATTGGGAGATAGGGCTAAAAACGATACATAGCAGGATATTTCAAAAAGTTATGGATGGATTTGGACGCCATTTTGCAATTATGGATGGATTTGGATGGATTTGGATAGGGATAGGGATTATGGATGGATTTGGATAGGGCTAAAAACGATACATAGCAGGATATTTCAAAAAATTGTGGACAGATGTGGATGAAACTTGGTGGACCAGTTGCCTGTCTGACAAGGACAAATAGATTAGATTTTGGTGAAGATCTGAATATGTATTCGGATATGAGAAATATTTAATTTTAAGTGATTCTTCACCATTGGGAGATAGGGCTAAAAACGATACATAGCAGGATATTTCAAAAAGTTATGGATGGATTTGGACGAAACTTGTTGGACAGGTTGTGTGTTTGACAAGCAGCATCGATTCAATTTTGGTGAAGATCCGGATCCGGATCAAGCAAGTAGAATCAAGCTAGTAGATCCGGATCAAGCTAGTGGATCAAATTACACTCTTTATATTTCTACATAATCTCCGTCAACTTCAACAGCCTTGCACCAGCGAGAAACAAGAGCGTGTATCCCCTTCTTGTACCAGTCTGAATCCTGCAATCACAGCCACTTCTTCACTTCTTCAATAACCTCGTCATCACTCCGAAACCTTTTCCCATTGATTGCATATTTGAGTGCTCCAAAAAGGTGGAAATCTGAGGGAGCAAGATCTGTAGGGTGGGTGGGGAGGAACAGTCCATCCGAGTTTTGTGTTTTGTCAAACTTGTATGTGGTCTTGCGTTGTCGTGTTGAAGGAGGATTTCAGCAACATTTTTGTGAGGTCGAACTCTCCTAAAACGCTTCTGCAATTTTTGAAGAGTTTGAATGTACAGATCTGAGTTAATGGTTTGACCACGTGGCGTAATGTCTAACAAAATCACCCCTTCTGCATCCCAAAAAATAGTGGCCATGACTTTCCTTGCTGAAGGAGTAACCTTAAACTTCTTCTTTCGAGGAGAAGTTGGATGATGCCATTCCATTGACTGTCTTTAGGTCTCCGGTTCAAAGTGATGGATCCATGTTTCATCCCCAGTGACGATCCGTGACAAAAAAGCTTTCACAATCAGCCTCGTAACGGGAGAGCAAATCTGAACACACCTCTTTCCGCAAAGTTTTGTGATCGTCGGTTAGGCTTCGTGGATTCCAACATGCACACACCTTTGAATATCCTATGGCATCAATAATGTTGTTCACACTTCCCTTGGATACTGAGAGCTCAGTTGCAAACCTTCTGGTTGTAATTCGTTGATCCTTTCGAATGAATTAAACAGCATGTTGAAGCAACGCCGGAGTGACTGCTGTTGTTGGCCGGCCAGAGCAAGGCGCATCACTGAGTTCCGCTTGGCCTTTCTCAGCACCCACAATTTGTGAAGCCCAACGACTGACAGTGCTTTTATCAACAGCATTGACTCTGTATACATTTTATAACCACCTGTGAATGTTCGCTACCGATTCCTTCTCCGCTACAAGAAATTAAATAACAGGCTGTTGTTTAAAACGCTCATCACCACACAGCACCATTTTGACGACCCCATGTGCATGCGCTAGAAAATGTATTGTTCCTCGGCACTGCAGTAGTAAGTGGGACATTCAAAATTAAACACAGAATAAGTTGCAGACATTTCCTGTTGATTTTTACTGAAGTATAGAAAGTGTTGCAAAACTATTTGGGCAACCCTGTATTATACAGTCAAGGCCAAAAATATTGGCACCCTTGCACATTTTTTCAAATAACTCACAATTTTCCTTTAAAATAAGTTGAAATTCACGAAAGTATTTGGTCACCATAATTCAGTATTTCACTGTTAATATTACAGAACCTTTGTTTTTTATTCAGAACTTAATATATCCTTTTAAATCAGAAAATAAATATAAATGGCATTGCCAAAATTATTGACAGCCGAGACTTTGACATTTGACGCGAGACCGAGACTTTGACAGCCGAGACAAAAGATTGACAGCCGAGCCGAGACATTGACAGCCGATTGACAACCAAGGAACAATGTTGCGGATATGAGGATGGCATTTTTTTGATTGTGTGTATTGGATTGTGGTAAACTGCTGTGTACCATTGGTTGGATATGGCCCCTCTTGCCTCCAGAGTTGTATAAAGGTAAAAAGGGCGTCTCGGTAATTAGTCCATAAAGCATACACGTCAGCCAATCATAGAATACCCCTGTTCGATAGCTTATATCTTATTATGTGTCTTAGGGTAAGGCTGTGTCTCCCATTAACTTAATACTCCATTGTACCAAGTGAAATAAGAGTAGATCCCCTTTCAGTTCATTTCAATGGCCAACTGCATTTTGGGCGGTTTTCTTCAACCACCATTGGCCACGAGGCAGGGTTGGGGAAGAAAGGCGGGTCCCCACCTCGTCAGAGAGGGGAGGAGTGAGCCAGCCCCACTCGACCAACCATGAACAAGGGGTTTGGCTTGAGAGGGCGGAGAGAGAACGTTTGGGGGAGGTTCGCAAAGGTTGAGGGGCGGGGCCTATATAACCCACGGCGGGGCGTTCCCCAAGAGAGATGAGCTTTTACAGAGAAAGGAGAGGAGTCCAAGGGAGGAGACAAGCAGATGCGCTTTTACTGAGACAAGGAGACGAGTAAAAAGGAAAGAGCTGGGTCGTCAGAGCAAGAGCGTGTATAGAGGAGAGAACCCGTCACGCCAGACCCCCCCACCAGTGCGTCGGCTCCACCAAGCAGCTCCGACCCGTGATCCCGCGCACACGACAGGCCCGGTGGCATCAGCGGCCGTCGAGGTCCAGCCCGACGTCCCGTGCGGGATCATGCTCCAGCCAGCTCCGTGCCGTCCTCCCCCTCCAGCCACACACCTCCTTCCAGCCAATCCACTCTGCAATTCCCCGTGTGAGTCAGTGTCTTTGTTTGTTCTGTCCTGGGTAGGTAATTAAGCTTTTATAAGGAATTCACTGTGTCACCTGCGTCTCATGTCCCCTGTAAATAAACGTGACTGCTTTCTTTTTGCTTATGTGTGTAAATAATAATAAACCCAGTTACTCTTCTGTACGTCTTCTTCCTCTTTGCATTCGGTCGCTTTAGAGTTTTCCCGATTGAGTAGCTGTGGCGCGATACAGCCAACGTTGGGTGAATCGGGTTTAGTGGGGAACAACTGTTCGGCCGCGGTTATACCTCCGCTCGGTAAAATAACATCTAATCCACGGACCGTAACAATATCCTTTTAAATCAGAAAATAAATATAAATGGCATTGCCAAAATTATTGACAGCCGAGACTTAATATTTGGTAGCACACACAGCCTTTGGACAAAATAACTGCAGTCAAGCGCTTCCTATAGCAATGAATGAGCTTCCTACACCTCTCTACTGGCAGTTTGGCCCACTCTTCTTGTGCAAACTGTGCAAGTTCTCCCACATTTGAAGAGTGCCTTCTCCCAACTGCTGTTTTCAGATCTCCCCACAGGTGTTCAACGGGATTTAGATCTGGACTCATTGCTGGCCACTTCAGAACTCCTAAATAATGGCGCTCCAAAATGCCTTGGTAATATCCTGATTTCATGATGCCATGCACACATCCAAGGCACCCAGTGCCAGTGGCAGCACAGCAACCCCAAAACATCACTGAACCTCCTCCATCTTTGACTGTAGGGAAGGTGTTCTTTTCTTTGAAGGCTTCATTTTGTTTTCTGTAAACATAGAGATTATGTGCTCTACCAAAAAGCTCTAATTTGGTTTCATCTGTCCACAGGACATTCTCCCAGAAGGATTTTGGATTGTTCAGGTGTGTTTTGGCAAACTCCAGTCGGGATTTCTTATGTCTCTCGCTCAGCAGCAGTGGGGTCCTCCTGGGTCTCCTTTCATTGAGGTGGTGACGGATGGTGCGAGTTGAAACTGTCGTACCTTGTGTCTGAAGGTCAGCTTGAATCTGTTTGGCAGTTGATTGAGGTGCTTTTTCCATCATTCGAACAATCATTCACTGCAATCTTCAATCAAGTTTTCTCTTGCGGCCACGTCCAGGGAGGTTGGCTACAGTGCCATGGGCCTTAAACTTCCTGATACCATTGAGTACGGTGGACACAGGAACAACAAGGTCTCTGGAGATGGACTTGTAGCCTTGAGATTGTCCATGCTTGGCTACAATCTTGTGTGTATGTGTGTGTGTTTCTACCACAAGAACAGCACAATGGTTTTCTTTCTTTTCTCCATGCTCATTGCGGTACACACAGTGACACAAAACAGCAGAATGACTCCTTTTCTCCATTCAAACTGGTTTAATGAGTGATTTATATATTGCAGGCACCTGCAACTCACCAGAGGTGAGTTCATTTCCAAAGTAAAGAAGAATCACCTGCTAGAAATCTAATTATTTCTAACAACTTCTAAAAGGTTCCAATAATATTGTCCGGGCCATTTTAGGATTTCTGTGTGGAATAAGCTAAGATTTAGTAATTTTTTCAGCTTTTTTTGTTTTGCTCCACTACAAACTAAAGAAATAAATATGTGGATACCAAAATATTTTTTCATTTCAACAATTTTATGGAAGAAATGTTAAATTATTTGAAAAAAGAACATGGGTGCCAATATTTTTAGCCACGACTGTATAAGCAGTTTTTTTTTTTTTGTTTTTTTTTGTATACAAGATCGAGGCTCGTGAAAGAGCGAACATTAATCACACAGAAAGACAAACAGACACACAAAACAAATAACATCGGGAGCGGTAGACAAGATGGGGAGAGAGGGGGAAGGACACAAACACAACATTTGAGAGCAGGGACCGAGAGACATGGAGACATCGAGAGAACTGTGGGAGGGAGAGGGCTTTGGGGGGAAGGCATGGGAAGGGGGGGGGGGGTGGGAGAGGTATAAAACATATGGACACTGCCAAGACTTCCAGGAAAGAAGTTGGAATTTCAAACAAGGTGGATCTGGGGTGAATTAGTGGGGGTAGAAAAGATCAAGGTTTTGGATGGGGGAAGATAAGAGATGGTGGTGAACAGCTGTTTTGAAGACCTGGAGGGAGGAGTGTGATTGAAGTGAGTGTGGGAGTTTGTTCCAGAGGCGGGAGAAAGGAGGAATGAAAGAGTGAAGGTGAGCAGAGAGCCGAGATTTCGGCAGTTTAACCATCAGAGGGTGGCTGGCAGATCTTGTGCGACCTGTAGGAATATTTGGGGGACAGAGCACAGAGAGAGCTGGGGGAGCAAGGCCGGAGAGGAGTCGGTAGAAGACAGAAAGACCACCTACCTGCCTGCGGTGAGTGAGTGAAAGGCCCTCAGAGATAGCTTCATCGCGGGAGATTCCAATGATTCTGAAAGCTTTGGATTCAACAGCGTGAAGCCGAGCCAGGTGTGAGGCAGGAGCACCAGCCCATAGGGGAGAACAGTATTCCATTGAGCTGCGGATGAAAGCCTTGTATGTGGTGAGGAGCTCAGGTGTGCCTAGGAAGGACTTCGCACGACGGAGGATGCCCAGTCGGTGACTGGCTTTGGTGACCAGCTTGGAAATGTGGTTTTCCCAAGAAAGATCATGGCAGATGGTGAGACCCAAAAGCTTGAGCGACAGAACTACTTGGAGAGGATTGTTGAGAAAGTAGATGGGAGGGTTGTCCAGTCGATCTTTTCGGAGAGACATAGTAAGAGTGTGAGATTTGTCAGGATTGAAAGACATGTTCCACATGTTTGACCAGTCTGTGATTTTGTCCAGGTCTTCAGAGAGTGAGGAGGCTGCAGACTGCCGATCTGAGGGAAGAGGAATGGTGCGGCAGAGAGTGGAGTCATCAGCAAAGAGATACAGAGGATTTTCCAGAGAGTCGGAGAGATCATTGATAAAGACCAGAAAAAGCACAGGGCCCAGCACACTGCCTTGGGGAACTCCAGCCTGAACGGGAAGGGGAGATGAGAGAAATCCATTCAGGGCCACACGTTGACTGCGACCAGAGAGGAAGTCCACAAGCCATGCATGGAGATTTCCATGGATACCATAGGAGGAGAGTTTGGTGAGCAGAACTGGGTGCCAGACCGTATCGAAGCACGTGATATGTCAAGGGAGACAGCTCTGATTTCCTGTTTGGCATTGAGGACCTCCATCCATTGTTGAGACAGCAGAAGCAGCATGTCCAGAGTAGAGTGACCTGGTCTGAAACCAAATTGATGATCAGAGATCAAGCCATTGGAGAAGAGGAAAGATTTCATATCCAAAGCAATGATGGATTCCATGACTTTGCTGATAATTGGGAGCAGGCTGATTGGTCTGTAGTTGCAAGGATCTGTTTTTGCACCTTTTTTGTGTAAAGCGGTAATGTTTGCTGATTTCCAGGATGCTGGCAGATGACCTTGAGCAAAAGATAGGGTGAAAAGAACAGAGAGAGGGTGAGATAGAGCGGCAGAGCAGGATTTTAGGACCCGTGGGCTGATGCCATCTGGTCCAGTTGCAGAATCAGAGTCGAGGTTTGACAAAAACTCCTCCACCTTGTCAGGAGAGAAGGTCACAGAGTCCAGGAGCAGTTTGGTTCGACTGGGAAAGGTGGGAACAGAGAGAGATGGGTTTGGGACTAAGGATTTTGAGGCAAACACAGAGTTGAGGCATTCGGCTTTGTCACGTGCGATGTCAACTGTGTGGCCATTTGAGGTAAGGGAGGGGATGGAGGGGGAACAAACACCAGAAACGGATTTGACCAGATGCCACCAGGATTTGGAGGAAGGAGACAGGTTTGAGAGTTCATTCTTGAGTGAGGAGAGATAGTGCTTCCTGGCACTCCTGAGGGTAGACACACACTTGTTCCGAGCTTGGTGAAAGGAACTGAGATTTCCTTCAGTTGGATTAGCCTTCCAAGAGGCAAAGGCAAGTTGTTTCAGGGCAACTGCCTCACCACAAGATTCAGTGTACCATGGACGGGAGGAAGGGTAAGACAACTGAAGGCAAGATGGGATAAATCTGTGCATGAGAGAGATCAGTTTGCTTTGGAAGAATTCCCAGGAAGAATTGATGTCAGAGGCAGTGGAGATGGGAGACCAATCCAGACGATTGATGGCTGCTTGAAGACCGTCCCAGTCGGCCTGAGTGAAATGCCAGACTCGTCGACGCTGAGGAGGCTCTCTGAGAATGGCCAGAGAGATGTCCACTTTGACAAGCACATGATCAGAAGAACCGATTGGAGCAGAAGAAGAGCAGCAGACATTAGCAGGGAAGTTGGTCATAACCAAGTCTAGAAGAGAAGATACTCCATTGGCTGAGATCCGGGTCGGGAAATTGACAGATTGTGTCAATCCCAGTGAGTCACAGAAGTCCTTTGCTGAGGTGCCATGACTGGTGAGTGAGGAACCCACACCCAACCAGGTGGCATGATGACAATTGAAGTCACCACATATGAGGAAGAGAGAGTTGGGATGAGTGGATAGAAGTTGGTCCATGTTGTCAGACAGTGAAATGTAGATGGAGTCATCACTGTTTGGGGGACGGTACAGAACACATATGAACAAAAGGTGGGAGCGGAGAGGAAGCCATAGCCAGAGGTACTCCTGGGGGTGAGGAGGAGAGAGGGCAGTGCAAGGAGAGTGAGGAAGAGAGTTTTTGATAAAGATAGCCACCCCACCACCAGGCCGAGGCTCAGGTCTATCATACCGGAGGAGGGAGTAACCAGGAAGAGATATTAAGGAATCAGAGGATTTGGAGGAAGGGTGCCAACTTGATGTTGGGACAGCAAGAAGGCAGTTGGGATGTTTTTGCTTCATGTATGTAACCCGGATTATTTTATATTATTTTGGGGAGAGATCATGGCAAGGTTCTGTGGCCTATACACCGCCCAAATAAAGGGATGAGCAATTTATATAGTAAATGAAAGTTTTTGGGCAAAATTTCGGTTTTAGCCCGAGTTTCCAAGGCTGAATAGTGTGATTATACCGAAGGGTCACCTGTTATTTTGACGGGCTATTCCTGCTTGTCAATAATAATTTTCAATGTAAAGAGTGGTGGGTAAAGACTTTCAAGGATAGTTCCTCAATACACGATATCAATCATTTTTTGCCAATATTTGGTACCCTGACATATCATTCCGAATGATCTTCTTCAGTATAGAAACTTGTTCAGATGCAATGTCTTGATGAATAAGAAATGATTCAAATGCGGTATATGTTTGTTATTCTGGACAAATACTTCCCACGAGTAATATTATTTTACTTGGAGACATTCAGCGAATATAAAATGTTTAAAACATCAAGAAAAGCAACGATGGAATAAACCCCAGGGATGAAAAGTTATTATGGAATGGCAGCCACCTGAGTACACGTTTTTGATCAGAGTGAGCGAGTGCTCTTCTGTCCTTCGTTCCCACCTTTCTTCAGTTGAAACCGATCATCGTGGCAAGTCTGCTGTCATTTGTCTGTCCGTCCTATTTGGAGTGAGACAGCAATCCATCAGCAACCCAAGCATCAGCCTGGGATGCTCAAATCATTTGGGATCAGAAGCGAGATGCAGAAAAAGCTGACTGGTTGAACAGCAGAAAATTACAGCTTTGATTTTTATCAGGCTGTTGGTTTTTATGGCTGCTGTGCAAGGCCCAGGGATGTTGCACCGATTTTTATCCACGGTGAAAGCTGTGCGATGGATGTGCGCTCTTAAAAGCTTACATATTCCTCCAACATGATAGTTACATGATCTGAAAGAAAAACGGTTCCGCCACTAGCCCATGCAGTTGCTCTTACAACAGACTAACCATTAAATGTTGGCTGAACCGAACATGAAAAAAAAAATCTGCTCTTTCATCCAAACATAGCAGGTTTAGATTCTCGAACCAGCAGCTATCTGCTTACTGTGCAGGTAATAATCAGATCCTTTTTTTAAACACCTCAATGTGAATATCAGGATAGCTCAGTAGTGATGGCCAACTCTGGGTCGTCTAGTGTGGGTTCAATTTCCAAAGAGATACAGTAAAACAACAAAATGTCATTCTGGCATAGCACTCTGCAGGCACCATGGATCAAATTCTTTGGATTGGATGTTAACATGTCTCATAGTACTCGCCTATGGATATTAAAGATCACTGGCCAAATTGGAGAGTTTTGCCTCGTGTCGCTAACTTCAATGCTGCCAGAAAATAGATTCCCATCTGACTAATAAGGGTGATAGACACCACCAAACTCCGGACTGTGAACAGCACAAATGAAAATTTATATTTAGATGAATATTTAATATCTTTGGAGGAGATGTAGAAAAAAAAAGCCAATAAGATCCGCAAAACATGGGTGTGGGGCAGTTTCCTCGCACAATAATTCGCGATTCAATTCAAAACGACCTCGGCAGATCTTTGGAGAGAACGAATAACTTGTAATCTAACCTGAAACGGAAAATAATTCGTACTCACGGCAGCAAGAAGGTAATTTGATGAAAGCAATACAAAATGCAAATTCTTGAATCTGCGCACGTGCCGCTGGATGGCTCTCAGGAGAGGAATCTTTATGGCATCTGTTTGTGAAGAGAGGCTTCCATTTGAACTAGGCCAGGTGAAATGGATACCCTGGTATGGGAGCCAGGGAAAACGTAATGGAAGACAGTCGGTATACTTCCAAGAAAACAGAGCTGCCTTACCTGGAGGAAATGCCAGTGTGACAAATCACTTGATAATGCTGCCCGCATGCTATTATAGCCACAAAGCTGATAGGATGCTCATGAGAGCCTGAGTGATGGAGCTTATTATTTATGGTGTAATTTCGTGGTATCTCAGTCAAGAATGAAGTGCTGTGCTGAAGACAGGATGACAAACCCTCAGCATGTCCATTGAGCTCTGATATACTTACACAATGATGCAAGTAGGCCGATCGAGTCCTAAACATTTGAAAAGCATTCATCGAATTCTACATTGGAATTTCATTAAGCGATTGCTATGCATTAGATGCATACAACTGCTTGGGGAATTTGCAAAGACCTATTCCATGTCTCTTTATAAATCTCATCTCACTACATGTAATGGGCAGAATAACTCATTAAAAGGCACTCGAGGAAAAAGTTTCTGATTTCAAAAATTAAATATTTCCCTTCAGCATCCAGGCAAGAATAATTCAATTGAGTTCACCAAATTCAATGTGGTTTCAAGGTTGATTATGATCAGAGATTTTGATTAAAATCATCACAAAGCTTGTCGAGCGTGGCTTGTTTCACCTTGTGTTTCCTCAAGATGGAAACTTGGAGCTATTCCAAAAAGGTATGAAATTCATGCTACGTATTATTTCTGCATTGATCATTCTTTTGTTATTTTTTTTTCTTTACAAGATGTAGATTCACAGAAAAGCTAGGGGATAGAAAGTACTAAGGCGATGTGCTGACTGTGGGGGCAGTGGAGCCACATGTGAACAAAACAAGCAAGAGGATGAACAAACAGGAAAATAATATAGAGAGCAGGGGTGGAAACATTAACCAGAAAGTTACAGGATTAAGGTTAGAAAGGGTCAATATGGGTAGAAAATATCATGAATAAGGATGGGGGAGGGGAGGGGAGGAGGGATGACATGAGATTTCATAAACGGAGAAAAAAATAGTAAAAAGGAGTTGAGGTGTGAGAAAAGCCTGGATGGTGACAGTTTAACCAGGAGGGGGGGTCATTGAAAGAACATGTTCTTCCTGGTTGGAGGACTGAGAGAGAAAAAGAGAGAGAGAGAGAGAAGAGGGAGATAGACCGGAGGAAAGGCGATAAAAACAGAGGCCACCGACCTCTCTGTGATGTGAGAACAACAGGCCTTGTGCTTTGACCTCATCACAGGAGATGCCAATGATGTTGAGTGCTTTAGATTTCACAGAATCCATGAGAATTAGATGTGATCTTCAGGCTTTTGCCTTTCCGAGCTCCTTTATTTTATTTATTTTTCAGTGATCTATGGCTCATGGAAGATCTCACACTTACACATAGACAACATGCATGACAAGGATATTAGTAGACATCAATGTATGTATACGAATTAAAAGGATATTTGTAGACCATGGGCAAACATATATGTGGTCTAGGGATTTGAACACTGGTTCCCACATAATGAGCCCAACCTGAGCTTTCTTTGGACTCAACCCCATCCAGTATCCATTGAGGCCACTTGCTACATGTACCTTTTGCTTTCCTTCGCCCAGGCTTTTAATAATAGTTTCTACCACAGGACCATCAATAATTACTGCAGCTCCATTTGAAGTCCATCCTTTCCTCCATAATCATATTCAGAGAAATGATGACAGCCAATTATATAAGAGAAATGATTACAACATATTCTATATCTACAAGGACCTGTCATCATAAAAAGTCCATTCAACGTCAACTTGTGCAAAATAAGTTGTTTTTTTTTTTACTTTTTTATACAAACGATTTTACATATGCAGATAAAACCAGTATATTTGCATGTCAATAGACCATTGATCCTCCGCTGTCTTTTTGCCACAAACTGATGTAAATTGGAATTGTCTAGCTTCAAATACATGTCCTACTAAATTACTATAATTTCACGGACTATTCCTCCTACAGTTCTGGGCCGAATACATCCATACTTGCTACATAGGATCCGTATTGCTCCAATTAATGTATAGGGGTGTTTTTATTTTTGCTGGTGGTCTTTGGGGAGGGGAGGGAGTGACGCAAACTCTCTATGTAAATGTGTATCTTGTATCTCTGCCTCCAGCTGGGAGAGGGTATTACAAGTCCCCACCCTTCACAGTATTCCTGCCCCCACATTTTCCAGTGCAGTGAGGTATTCTGAATTACAAGCAGTAGCCATGTTTTTTCTTCATGCACAAGCCGGGTTATTTTTTAAAATTATTTCTGGGAACAATTGAGGCAGCTGCCAGTTGCCAATACACTGCCCAAATAAAAGTATGTCACAAGAACATGTTGCATGCTTGGAACAAGATCGCCCATAGGGCGGATACTCTGCAAGTATCTAAAATATTTAGTGGATACTCTGCGAATATTAAAAATATTATTTTGTTTGTTTGTCCATTTATCAATTTGGACACAAACAGATGTTTTGGGAGTGAAATACGTCGCCAGTGAAAGAAGCAGATGTCATTGTGTGCGGACATACATAGAAACACTCTACTGTGACCCGTATCAATAACAGTCTCACATGGATGGCGATCTTATGCACTTATGGCACTGCGTTATTAATAAACAATTAATATTAATAAAGAGGTGCATAATAACAAAATACTGGACTTTTCATTGTTTTATACACCATCAAGGCTCGCGGAGGAGCAAGAACATAGAACAGAAAATGACGTTCATGACAGCAACAAATATTGGCACAAAAGGTAGAAAACAAATCCCAAAATATCACCACCCGGTGTCCCTGGCCGGTAATAAAATCAAATTAAATACGAGTATATCAGCTTTTAAAAACATACACGATACAATAATGACGGATGCACAAACCTAAAAAAATACAACAACACAGGATTATACACACAAAGTTATGGATTACATCTGATGAATTATGTGTGTGGGTGTGTGTGTGTGTGTGTGTGTGTGTGTGTTTGTTTGTGTGTGTTTGTGTGTTTTTGTGTGTTTTTGTGTGTGTGTGTGTGTGTGTGTGTGTATGTATATGTATATGTATATATACATACATATATATATGTATATGTATATATAATATACACACACACACAGTCGGACGTCGCTGTTCACGGGGGGTGCGTTCATGGAAAATCCGCGAATAGAGAGGACCAAACCGCGAACAGCGAGGCAAAATCCACGAATGGTGACGCAAATCCCGAGAATGTCGACGATAATCCGCAAAGGTCGATGAACGTCTGAGAAATGACGAGACAAAACCCACGAATGTCGACAATAATCCGCGAATGTCGATGAAAATCCACGAAGGAATGCCGTGCCATTGTTTCAATGGGGGAAAAGGGAGACAGCTAATTTCACTAATAGATAGCTACTGTGGAGTGTTTTCATTATGTGCAGTAACTCACAGGGATGACGTGTTATGCAGCTGGTGGATATCCTGCGAAGCAATGTTTACCTCTGCACGGTGGAAAAGCTGTTCACAGTGTTAACGGCGGGATATGCCGTGAAACATTGTTTACCTGTGAACGGTGGAATATCACGTGAAGCTGTTCACAGTATTAACGGCGGGATATCCCGCAAAACATTGTTTACCTATGAACGGTGGAATATTACGTGAAGCTGTTCACAGTGCGAACTAGATGGTATTCATAGAATACTTACCCTGCACAGTCAACTTGGTGTGAGCCAACTCTTCTATTTTTGAACGTTTCTTTTTTTTGATCCAATATGGCTGCCAGACCACGTGAGCAACAACAACAACAAGGCATTTTAAGGCCATTTTCCCTGCAAGAGCGGGGGTTAGCCTTGCGGTCCCCATGACAATCTTCTCCATTTTGCCCTATTTTCTGCATCTCCCCTTGTTAACCCCCATGCTCGCATTTTTCTTCCACCATCTTTAGCCAAGTCTTTCTCGGTCTTCCCCATCCTCTACTTCCTTCTACATTCATTTCCATCACTCTTCTCAACCAGTCACTTTCATCCTTCCTCAACACAAGACCAAACCATCTCAACCTGTTCCTCTTCACAGCATCCATCACAGGCTCTATTCCCATCATCTTTCGCAATTCATCATTTGTCTTCCTCTCTCTCAACGATACTCCGTACATCCACCGAACCATTCGCATTTCCACCCTTTCCAGCCTTCGTTGCTGCTCTACGTTCATTACCCATGTCTCGCTCCCATAAATCATAACACTTTTCACACATGCAGCATACACCTTTCCCTTCAGCTTCAACGACACTCCCCTCATCAGCACGCCACTCAGTTCCCGAAACTTCTTCCATGCACATCTCACTCTAGCAACCGTTGCCGAGTCTGATCCACCTTCTCCATTCAGCATGTCTCCTAGGTAACAAAATGTTTTCACACCTTCCAGCTTCATGCCATCTCCAAGATCCAACTCAACATTTCCTCCATCTGCAGCTCCCTCTGTGCACACCTTATACTTGAATGTAGCTGCCACACTGGTTAATGACCCTCTCAAACCACGACATTTTTGATGAACCCACTCAGCGCACATTGTGCATTGAATGGAATTCACTGCGACACCCTTCCTGCACACAGCACACGGCCACTTCCCAGTTCTTTCCACCTCACCACATGCTTTACCATGTGCCATCACCCTCGTTTTTCCGATATTCACCTTCAGACCTTTTGTCTTCATACATTCCTTCGACTTGTTCATCGTCTCCTTCAGTCCATCCATACTTTCTGCAATCAACACCAGATCAACAACTCCCACGGTAAACCCTCCTTTACGTTCCGAGCCAGCACCTCCATCTCTGCTACAAATAGTAGTGGACTTAGTACCGACCCCTGATGCACTCCCACCTTCACCTCAAACTCACCACTGTTCCCGTCCTTCGTCCTTACAGCTGTGCGTGCTCTTTTGTACATTGCCATCACTACTCTGATCAACCATTCCTCCACTCCTAACTTCCTCAATGCCCAAGTCACTACTTCACGTGGAACCCTGTCGAATGCTTTCTCCAGATCAACAAACCCAAGAAACAACTTTTTCCTCTTCTCCATGTACTTCTCCTGCAACTGCCTCACAATAAAAAGCACGTCTGTCATTCCTCTTCCTGGCATAAATCCAAACTGCATTTCATCAATCTTCACTTTCTTCCTTATCCTCCTCTCCAACACCCTTTCCAATACCTTCATTCCATGCTCCAATAACTTTATTGCTCAATATGAGCCACAGTCCAGAGGGTCACCTTTACCCTTGTATAGAGGGATGAGGGTACTCAGTTCCCAATGCACTGGAATGCGGCCTTCTTTCACCACCAGATTGCAGGTCTCTGTCATTCTCTTCACACCCCAATTTCCCGCTGCCTTCAACATATCTCCCACAACTCCCGTCGGCCCTCCCGCTTTTCTACTCTTCATTGCTTTTATCGCTTTTATTGCCAGATCACGTGAGCGATGACATCATAAATTTCTATTCTCTAAATAATTGTTGCATAGATCATGCTCAATAAATTTCAAACTGATCAGACTAATCATGGTCCCTATCGAATTATGACGTCATAATTATGGCACCAATGACGTCATCGTTAACAGCACCTATTCCCCATATCACTGACATGGCACACACTTTACTTTACTGAAATGCAGACACAAATGTTATATTTTCGTCAAAAATCGTCGGAATTTCACCAAATCTGTTTGGTCATTTGTTAATATACCTCAGTGATTGACAAATCTGAAATCAGAATATTTTTGAGGTCAAAATATCCGTGTGAGGTCGCTCCGTACTTTGCCTGCTCGTCATGTGCAGTGTGATAATCAATTCCATGCCCACTCTAGAAGACTCTTCTTCTTCATGCAATAACAACTTCTACCTTGCAGACCGTACATCCAATCATCTTGAAATTTTGCACACTATTGGACTTCAGTACCTCTACTATAATATAGAGTTTCACGTCGATCAATGAAGCGGTTCAAGAGTTATACATTTTTTAATATATTCGTTTAATTATTTATATCTGCCAAACCACGTCATCTATCGCAGATTCCAAAGGGTCATTTTAGTGGACCGATATGCTGAACACATCTTTGAAGATTCCCCTAGATAGAATCAAAAATGAGGGAGGAGATAGGTTTTAAAAGTTTATGCTTAAAAATGTCATAACTCCGAAACCATGTGAAGCATGATGTCATGCTCGCTGACTTTTTTTGTTCATCATGGGTACGCGATGCTGCCTGCAAAGTTTGGCCTCGATATGTTCAGTCGTTTTGGAGAAGATTTGATTTTAGTCGTTTTTCAGGCTTGTCACTCAAAACAAAATGGCGTCCGAACCACGTGACCTACGACGTCATTATAATTTTATTTCTGCATCAATATATATCGAGAAGATGCTCACGAAATTTTATCCTGATCGGATAAAGTTTTTTACTTGTCGAATTATGACATCATAACGGCGGCACCTATGACATCATAATTCATATATGTTATTCCGCATGGAGAGTTCTTTGCAAGGAGACCTGTCTCAATTATTTTTGTGCAGCGTTTTTTGAGATATAGAGGTGCAAAGTTTTTTGGTTTCCAAGATGGCGCCCATACCACGTGACCTGTGACGTCATAATATTCACTAAAATATTCTACAGGAGGAGTCCCTCATATGGTGAAAATTTCATGTCAATCGGACCAATGGTTGCCGAGAAAATAAATTTTTAAAATGCAGACACACACGTACATACGCATGTGCGTACGCACGTACCCGAATGCTTAACCCTGCCTTTCGCTTCGCGAGCACAGGGTAATAACGAGATATCCCGCGAAAGCCGTGAGAATGCAAAACACGGCAGTAACACAGGAGCAGGTCATTCTCGTGGCTAGTAGAAGATGTTTTTTTGCGTATGTCCAGCTGCTTTATGCATGGCTGGTGAAAGATAGGTTTTATAAATACCGTATGTCAAGTTAACGGCTCGTCAAAAATATTTTTTGCGCCCCTGAAAAACCACGAATTCGCCAAACACGGCCGCGAATAAGAAAATTTAAACCGCAATTACGCAGAACATGACCGCGTATCGGAAAATTTAAACCAAACCGCGAATTCGCCAAACACAGCCGCGATAGGAAAATTTAAATCGCAAATTTGCGGGACACTTTTCCGTGAATGGAGAAACAGGTCGCATTTTATCACCCGTGAATACGCAGAACCCGTGAATAGCGGGGACCAACTGTGAATATATATATATATATAAACAGGTTATTCATGTTTCCTATATTTTTTCCTTTTATTGTTTAAACCTGTCAGAACTGAATTCCACTGCATGCACTCCCATTAAACCTACCTGACCTAACCTTCTTGCCTGCAGGTTAAACAATGTTTCCTTCACTCCTCTTTCCTGTTCATTCATTACCCTGCTTGTAGCCCAACTGCTCTGCTCATCCGATGCCTTTTTACCCTCTGTCACCTCGCTGTACCATAAGCTTCGTTAATGCATGGAATAATAAAGAAAATCCAACAGTTCGCTTACTTTGTCAGAGAACGAGCCAAACAGTACTTCATTGGTTTCCTGAGAAGTTTTTGTTTGTGACTACTTCACTGCATTTTAACCAATGGAAGTATACCTACCTAGATTCATTTTACAAAAACGCTGGAACACCTGTCCAAACCCATTTATAAATAACCTCTGTTTTGCTTAATGAAAAACAAAATTAGCAAATCGTACCACATGGTTGATCACTTCGTCACATTTTACATCAACATGAATGAATTCAGTGGAGCCACAGTGTTTAAATATGGCAAAACAATAACAAAGGAAACTGGTAAAGCAATCAGATGTTGAGCATTATGCGCGTTCACAAGGAGATGATTTATACAAATATTGAGGTTTATAAAGAGTGGAGGAGAGAAGATGTAAGACAATCATACAGACAGTGAGTGTCATACTCGAGGTGAGGCAGCAAGTATGGTGGTTTGACGTAACATTTTTCATTCATCCCCTTGCAGCACAGTTGGTTCCTAATTTCTGGGAGTGGAGCTGTGATGCCAACGTTTGTGACCCCTGCAGGTTTTCGCAAAAAGTTGAGATTTATTCAGGGTGCTGCCGATAGATACCTAGCCATCACTTCATCGAAAGAACCACCTTTGGAGGCCATTTTTTGTGGCACCGTGGTCCCCTTTTTGAAGCAATGTTTTATGGCCGGATCACTCTTCATCGAAAGATTCCATCAAAACACCCACCAACTAATCAAAATGGACATCCCATTTGAGGGGTGGCACATTCATTACAAATACCGCTGGGGTGGCAATTATTGTCTCAGTAATCAAACGCAGACTACGCAGCTTATAATGAAGGATACCACCTGAACGATCAAGCACAGACGACACAGCTTAAAATTGAGGATACTAACCGAGTTCTCCTGACAATCCAGATAATTCATGACACTGATACAATATACTATTTTAAGACAATGGGGGAAAAAGTATGATAGGAAAGATGGGGATCAGAAGTCTGCCAAAAGAAAAATTGCTCCCACCCAAAAACACATTATTTAATTTCCATTTCTGCCCTTTCCTCACAAGTCTCAAAATTTACAATTTTTTCTCCTTTCCTCTCTTTTGAATTAATCTTTATTAAATTCATTTGTGGGGCTTGGGACCCTGCGCATCGTAAGAGGCGACTAACGGTTGGCGTCAGGAAGGGCATCCGGCCATAAAAACATCGTCTCAAAAAGGGAACCATGAGGTCATAGGCTAACCCCTGCTCTAGCAGGGAAAAATGGCCTTAAAACGATCATTCATATTCATCATTCACATTCATTTGAGGAGTGAAAACCAAAGGATATACAAAAATCTCATTGAAAAGAAAGAGTTAATGTTGTTGGCAATGTTTGTGGCAAAGATTTATCACAGCGGCCATGATGAATAGGTAATGAACAAGCAGCAATGTGACTAGAGCAAAGAAAAAATATAATTAGCATGATGGTGATGTTTGTTCTACAACCTGAAAGTGACATCATTGTGTTCCTGATACAAATAGCTATTGTTGAATAATGGGACTTATGATAGAATATCCTAAAGTGTCGACTTCCTCAAAACCCGACTGCTAACTTGCCGCTTTCCAATGTGTGTACCGACATGAATGTCCCTCAATTATACAGACATGTGCGAAGATGTTCACCCACGTAAAAGTGATGTAAACCTCACCTGCATGTCAGTGCCCATGACTTTGGCCTGCATGCATGTGGGTGCCCGCAATCCTCATCCGCATGGTGGTGCCCATGGTCCTCTCCGATATGTAGGTGCCCATGATGCTCATCCGCAAGCACGTGTTCTTCATATACTATACGCATGTGTATATTTATGCTTGCATGCAGATGTGTGCTGATAAAATGTAATTATTAAAGTTGCTGAAAATGATATGCCATCTTTATAAAATATCCTTATGTGCTGGTACTAAATGTTCAACACATGATAATAACATTGATAGCAAAAATTGAGTCACATAAGAAGAGGCACCTCGCCAAGTGGCTGTGCATTAAACAACGCTATAAATTCTTCTCATCATCTATATCATCATCATCTATAACGCCTTCTCCATAAATCTATTTGTTCTAATTGGATTTCTTTTTCCGTTTCAAAAGATAATTAAAATATTGGTAAATTCACATCAAATAACACATTGCGAACATCGGTCATTGCCTCCGCCGCCAAAGATGGATGGAGGTTATACATTCACCCCTGTTTACAAAACGTAAACTGTTCAACGTGGTGAAGGTATGTGCTCTACCGAATACCGTTCTCATGACATACTTTTTATGTTGCTCCAACATACTTCCGTTTCTTTCCGACTTCCGTTTCCGGTCCCTGGAGCAAGGAAGCGTCTTCGACCTCTGGACCGCAGCAAAAGTTAAAGTATTTTTTCCATTCGTGTCTTCGTCAATTTCTACTCGCTTTTTATTGTGCATGTGTTGCAGTGTGTTTTCCAGTTGGTGTTGATTTGCAATTCTTGCAAACTTTTGTATAATTTAATAGTTTTTTGTTCCACCGCGTGCGCGGCCTGGTTTCTCTCGGCTTCCATACCCCCATAGGTGTTCTGTGAATTTAAGTTATTTCCTTCGCTGTATTGCTTATTTCTTAGATTTTCTCTTCTCCCCCTAACTTCCCCGAACATCGACCACTTGTCTAACGTTTTAAATCTCTTCAAACTCTCTTCACGTCTCTTCTCGTCACGTCACGTCATGTCACGTCTCTTCAAAGCTGTCCATGCGCGCACGCTTTCGAAGTTAAGTAACTTTTCACAATTGTGTTTTTGTCGAAACTGTATCTTTCTTTCGGTGTGTGAAACTATTGGTGTGTCTTTAATAGTATTCTTGGTGTTGGTTCTTCATACCTGTGTACAGAATCGTCGGTTAGTTCGTGTCACGTATTCTGAGGCCTAGTGTAGTACTAGTAAGCTACCGTGTCTGACCTTGGCTTGAGGCTTTGTTTTTGTCTCGGCGGTTCTTCGATTGCGCTCACAATTACTTTCGGTCTCTATTTTTCACGTTTCACATTCGGTCTTTGTCTCTGTTTTCATCTCAACTTTAAAAAAAAAGAAAAAAAAAAAAAGAAACATTCCCTTCTCTGTTCTTATCCGTTGTTCGTTCTTATTTGTTCGTTGGTTCTTCGACCACTTTGTTCGTGATCACGTGTTCACGTCGTTAAAAAATGTTTCAACTGTCCCCTGAAGAACTGTATTCTGTCATATACTATAACACCTTTTTCTCCTTCTTCTATAAAAGGATGCTTTCGACTTGCTCACCAAATCTATTCATTCCAAAAAAAAAATCCATCTCTTACAGTTACAGTGCCTCTTTCATACATTCCCTAAACTCTCCAGAACTCCACCCATCCTTCAGCGTCCTCAAACGTATTTTTGACTCGAAGGTCTCAAGAAACTCATTTTGCAAGAAATGTTCATTTCCCATTAATCGTACATTTTTCAAAAGCCAATCTCACCCCTCCCCTCCAAATCTTCCCCATCACCCCTTCCCTCAAAAACTTCCCCATCACCCCTCCCCTTCAAAACTTGCCCATCACCCCTCCCCTCCAAATCCACCCCCTTGCCCCTCCCCTCCAAATCTTCCCCATCACCCATCTCTTTCAAATATTCCCCCTTGCCCCTCCCCTCCAAATCTTCCCCATCACCCATCCCTTTCAAATCTTCCCCCTTGCCCCTCCCCTCCAAATCTTCCCCATCACCCATCCCTTTCAGATCTCCCCCCTTGCCCCTTCCCTCCTAAACTCCCCCCACACCCCTCCCCTCTGAGACCCTCCCTCACTCCTCCCCTCCTAGACTCCCCTCTCACCCCTCCTCCTCAAAGCATCCTCCCCGCTTCTTCCTCCTTCCAACTTTCACCTTCATCTCCCTCAACCTTCTGCCTCAATCTTCCCCCTCCTCAAATAACACCTCACTGCGCCTCACACAATCACCATCAAACCTTTTGTCCGCCCCATTCTTCCCTTTCTCCAAGCTATTCTGAAATCTCTGACACACCTTCATCAGCTCTCCCTACCTCTTCCTCCTCTTCCACATCTTACCCTACCGCTCCCCCCCTCCCCCCCTGTTCTGTATCCGATGCTCCCCCTTCCTCTTCTTTAACAGTATGGACCTCAAGCATCCGGGGCCTTCGCTCAAACTTGACTGATCTCTCCATACAGGTTGCTTCTGACAAACCAGACGTGATCTGCTTAACAGAAACTTTCCTCCTTCATGATGTCTGATTCCTTGGTATCTCTCTCAGGTTACTCCCTCCTCCGGTATGATAGACCTGAGCCTCGTCCTGGAGGAGGGGTTGCTATCTTTATAAAAAAACTCTCTTCCTCACTCACCCTGCACTGCCCTCTCCACCTCACCCCCAGGAATACCTTTGGCTACGGCTTTCCCTTCGCTCCCACCTTTTGTTCATATGTGTGTTGTACCGTCCACCAAACAGTGATGACTCCATCTACATCTCGCTGTCTGATAATATGGACCAACTTCTATCGACCCATCCCAACTCTCTCTTCCTCATATGTGTTGATTTCAATTGTCACCATGCCAGTTGGCTGGGTGTGGGTACCCCTCTCACCAGCCATGGCTCTTCAGCAAAGGACTTCTGTGACTCACTGGGACTGACACAATCTGTCAATTTCCCGACCCGGATCTCAGTCAACGGAGCATCTTCTCTTCTGGACTTGGTTATGACTAACTTCCCTGAAAATGTCTGCTGCTCTTCTTCTGCTCCAATCGGCTCATCTGATCATGTGCTTGTTAAAGTGGACATCTCTCTGACCATTCTCAGAGAGCCTCCTCAGCGTAGACGATTCTGGCATTTCACTCAGGCCAACTGGCACGGTCTTCAAGCAGCCATCAATCATCTGGACTGGTCTCCCATCTCTACCGCCTCTGACATCAACTCATCCTGGGAATTCTTCCAAAGTAAATTGCTCTCTCTCATGCACAGTTTTATCCCATCTCCTCTTCAGTTGTCATAACCTTCCTCCCGTCCATGGTACACGGAATCTTGTTGTGAGGCTATTGCCCAGAAACAACTTGCTTTCGTCTCCTGGAAAGCAAATCCAACGGAGGGAAATCTCATTTCCTTTCACAAAGCCCGTAACAAGTGTGTGTCCACCCTCAGGAGAGCCAGGAAACAATATCTCTCCGTTCTCAGGACAGAACTCTCTTACCTGTCTCCCTCTTCCAAATCCTGGTGGCGTCTGGTCAAATCTTTTTCTGGTGTTTGTTCCCCCTCCATCCCCTCCCTCACCTCAAACGGCCACACGGCTGACTCTGCACGTGAAAAAGCTGAATGCCTCAACTCTGTGTTTGCCTCTAAATCTTGTGTCCCAAACCCATCCCTCTCTGTACCCACCGTACCCAGTCGTACCCAGCTTCTCCTGGACTCTGTGTCCTTTCCTCCTGACAAGGTGGAAAAGTTTCTGTCAACCCTCAACTCTGATTCTGCAACTGGACATGACGGCATCAGCCCACGGTTCCTAAAATCTTGTTCTTCCGCTCTTTCACTCCCTCTCTCTGTTCTCTTCACCCTCTCTTTTGCTCAAGGTCATCTGCCATCTGCTTGGAAATCTGCCAACATCACCGCTTTGCACAAAAAGGTGCAAAAACAGATCCCAGCATCTACAGACCAATCAGCCGTCTCCCAATTATCAGCAAAGTCATGGAATCCATCATTGCTTCAGATATGAAATCTTTCCTCTTCTCCAATGGCTTGATCTCTGATCATCAATATATTTGGTTTCAGACCTGGTCACTCTACTCTGGACATGCTGCTTCTGCTTTCTCAACAATGGATGGAGGTCCTCAATGCCAAACAGGAAATTAGAGCTGTCTCCCTTGACATATCACGTGCCTTCGATACGGTCTGGCACCCTGCTCTGCTCACCAAACTCTCCTCTTTTGGTATCCATGGAAATCTCCACGCATGGCTGGCGGACGTCCTCTCGAGTCGTAGTCAACGTGTGGCCCTGAATGGGCTTCTCTCATCTCCTCTTCCTGTTCAGGCTGGAGTTCCCCAAGGCAGTGTTCTGGGCCCTGTGCTTTTTCTGGTCTTCATCAATGATCTCTCTGACTCTCTTGAAAATCCCCTCTATCTCTTTGCTGATGACTCTACTCTCTGTCACTCCATTCTTCATCCTTCAGATCGGCAGTCTGCAGCCTCCTCACTCTCTGCAGACCTTGACAAAATCACAGACTGGGCAAACAAGTGGAACATGTCTTTCAATCCTGACAAATCTCACACTCATACGATGTCTCTCCGAAAAGACCGACTGGACAACCCTCCCATCCACTTTCTGAATAATCCTCTCCAAGAAGTTCTGTCACTCAAGCTTTTGGGTCTCACTATCTGCCATGATCTTTCCTGGGAAAACCACATTTCAAATCTGGCCTCCAAAGCCAGTCGCCGACTGGGCATCCTCCGTCGTGCGAAGTCCTTCCTTGGCACACCTGAGCTCCTCACCACATACAAGGCTTTCTTCCGCAGCTCAATGGAATACTGCTCTCCCCTCTGGGCTGGTGCTCCTGCCTCACACCTAGCTCGTCTTCACGCTGTTGAAACCAAAGCATTCAGAATCATTGGAATCTCCCGCAATGAAGCTAACTCCAAGGGCCTCTCACTCACTCACCGCAGGCAGGTTGGTGGTCTTTCCATCTTCTACCGACTCCTTTCTGGCCTTGCCCCCCCCCCCAGCTCTCTCTGGGCTGCGTCCCGCAAATATTCCTACAGGTCACACAAGATCTGCCTGCAACCCTCTTATGGTTAAACTGCCAAAATCAAGACTCTCTGCTCACCTTCACTCCTTCATTCCTCTTTTCTCCCGCCTCTGGAACAAACTCCCTCACTCTCTTCAATCCCACTCCACCCTCCAGGTCTTTAAAACAGCTGTTCACCACCATCTCTTATCTTCCCCCATCCAAAACCTTGATCTTTTCTATCCCTGCTAATTTCACCCCAATTCCACTTTTTTGAAATACCAACTTCTGTCCTGGAAGTCCTTGGTGTCCTTGTGTTTTATACTTCTCCCACCTCCCCCCCCCCCCCCTTCCCACGCCTCCTCCCCCCAAGCCCTCTCCCTCCCACACATCTCCCTGCTCTTAAATGTTGTGTGCTCTCAAGTGTTTGTGTGCTTCTCCTTTTCTTGTCTTCCGCTCCCTCTTTTTATATATTTCGTTTGTCTGGTTGATTTGTTTGTGAAGTAAATGTCAGCTCTTTCACGAGCCTCGATTCAGTATACAAAAAAAACAAAAACAAAAACATTGCTGCGTGTTGTTACCACAACAAAACACTTCAAAAAGCATGGTTTGTTAGTGGTCCAATCAGAAACCCTGGCTCTTGATGCAGGGAACCTACTGTATGTTCAAATACTGTGCTGTACATTATATATATATATATATATATACACACACACACCTCGACTCAAAGGCTGAAGCACATGGTCAATCAAAACACATGCATCCTGACCTCGAAGGGTCAGCATGCATGGCCATACAATTGGACACCTCCTCCATAGGAGTGAGTCCCCATGAACTCGACACCATGCCATCCTGAAGAGGGCTTATTTTTCCCTCATCAGGACAACATACTGCAAATTGTTTTTTTGTGACCGATCTAACACAGATTGAACCCCCTAACTGGACTGGGAAGCAAGGCACAGATTGAGTCTCACCCCAGCAATTGCTGCACAACGTGTTAGCAACAAGGGTAGCCTGCCACGCTGACACATTGTCTCTGCCCTGCTCCTCAACAATTAGGAGGTTTGCAGTCAGGAACATTAAATTTGACGAAGGAAGCACAATGTTGCAGTCAGGAATGGCTTAGATTGGTCACAAATATAATGTGTGTGTGTGTGTGTGTATATATATATATATATATATATATATTGTTGTGGTTTTTAGAACCCTCCACTTTGGAAATATCTGTAATATTCCCTTATAAATAATCCCCTGTAAATATTCCCATTTTTGGTGTAAAGGTCAAAGGTCGCACCCGAGTTAGGCCACGAGCAACACGTAGCACACCATCGGCTTCTTCTTTAGTTATTTCATTAGTATGTGTTTCAGGTAAGGATCTGTCTCCAATAGTTGAATCTGCGTTGTATTAATCAAATAACCTAGCCCCCTTCTCAAATTCCCATCCTATTCCTTTTGCGGCTTTACCCTCCCCAAATTGTATGGCGTGCCTTTGCCAGCAGCGTTCGCTGCCTTTGAGCTGAAGCTCGCCCCAAGCCGCAATAAGGCACGTGGCAGAGTGTGAGAAGAAGGGAGGAGCGGCCAGGAACATAGGCATGGCCCCATCAACGCGTCACGATGGGAGGTACCAATGAACCCTCGTGGCCAATCCGAGCCGAGGCGTGTTCACGGGTAGGCGGAGCAAAGCGGAGGCGGCTTGATACGCGAGGCAGGTAATAAAAGCGCGAGTGCGAAGCCCTTTTACGCAGAGGCGGGGGAGATGATCGGCAGAGAGGAGAGAAGATCGGCAGATGATCGGCAAACTTGAGAGAACAGTGCAGAGGCGGCGAATGCTAAGAACATTGCGCGGAAGATCGCTTGGGACGATCGTGTGATACGAACTGCCGTGTGGTTTTGAGAGCGTTTGGCACGCTAGACGTAAGCAGCATTCAAGCCCCTTCGCATATGTAAGGTCCGGTCGCACGCCAACGATACGCCAAGCTACCTGCCGTTCTTCCCCCGCGGACCCGGAGCCTGGACTATCCCATCGCCTGGAACCATCTGCCTGGACCTTCCTCCCCTACCAGCTACCATTCCATGTGAGTCTGTCTGTTTGTCCTGGGGTCGTGATAAGTTAAGACTGTTTAGATAAGCTTGCCCTATGTCCTTTTATTTCCTCTTCTTGTATATTCCCTTCTTTCGTTTCCTCTTGTAGTGTAGTAAATAAACCATATTTGTTCTTCCTTCACCCTTCTTATTCTTTGGTTCCTCTCATCTGATCGCTTGTGTCCTGTCCCCAATTGAGTACCTGTGGCACGATTTGGCCAACCGCTTTGAATCCAGTTTAGTCCTTTTGTTAATGGCTCGGATCGTGGATTGCCATCACATCCGCAGTTCGATCAGGGACTCATCTCCCTGCTTTGTGGGGAGATTGGTGAAGGTATTTGGGAAACCTTTGACCAATCACCCTGGCCAATCTCATCCCGCAAAGGAGCGGGATAGTTCCAGGACCGGAGACGGCCAGCTTAACAAGACAAGGGGATTAACCCCCCCCCCCTTTGCTAACGGGAGTGCCGTACTCTGAGATCCGCAACAATTGGTGTCAGGAGTGGGATTGGACCCGAACCAAATTTTAATCCATCTGAAAAAATTGGTCGAAATTACGAGCGGCCGAAATTTATTATTTAAAAACCAAATTATATCGTGCCATGGATAGTCAAGGCGGTCGGATGCCAGTGGGGGAGATAGAAGAGGGGTTAGAGTCGACCCAGGACCCTAGGGAGGAGATGGGGGAGATAGAGGAGGAGGTTGAAGAAGGTGCAGTAGAGGGGGTTGCAGGCGCACAAGATGGCGGCGCCTCGCACGTGGTCGCGGCAGCACAAGATGGCGGCGCCTCGCACGTGGCCGCGGTAGCTGAGCCCGCTGTACCAGCGGGCTTTGACATGCAGGCCCTCATGGCGCAGCTACAGGTGGTCATACAAATGGAGATGGCAAAGAATAGTAAGCAGATGGAAAATAAGATGGATGCAATGAGGGACGAAGCAAGGAGTACCTGTGAGCAAGTGGATAGCCAAATTGGGAAGTTAGACAGCAAATTTTGGGGATTGGGAAACCAAATTGGGGGATTGAGAGACGGGTTGAGTAATTTGGAAGATAGAATGGGGGAGCAATTGGGAAGCAAATTGGAGGGACTCGGAAGCAAATTGGAGGGCATAAATGGCCAAGCCCGAGCAATTAATGAGGGGCGAGCGAGGGACAAAGCCCAGTATGAAGCAAGGGAGTGTGAAAGGGAGGTTAACCGCAGGTCAGGCGGGAAAAGCGCATTTGTGCACGACGAGGTAACACGACTCGAGGAGCGCGGGAGAAGCGAGTTGGAGCAAGGCGCAGGTAACTGGACGGGTATAGAGATCGCGACCAGGGGTATGGGGAAGCCGGCGACCGCCGAAGTAGTAGAGAAAATTTTAATAGAGCCAGCGGTCGTCGAGGGAAAGGAAAAATAAATTAAAACCGAACAAATAGTAGTGGAAATTGGGTTGGAAGAGACGCCGGACTTTGGAAAGCACTCGCGGCAGGGAGAAATGGATAATGTGCAAAGTTCGTGCCCGCATCATGATGCCGTGCTTGTTAATCCTTATAAAGATTTGCAGGTGCGTGTGGAGTGAAGCATAAGAAGAACCCCGAAGGTGAGTCGGGCTGTGTATGGGGCGAAAAGATTTTTCGGCAAAGTGTTTGGTGCAAAAAGAATTTTCGTGCGCTTGGGATGCAGGCGTAACCCGGGCACTCGTAAAAGGTCCGTGGTGCGCGTTATGGATGGCAATGGCGCACGTGTACGAATGGCGTCGGAGCGCGAGTGTGATACCGGGTGCGAGGGAGAATACACGACAGAGTATGGAAGTGATACCGAGTGCGAGAGTGAATGCACATCGGAGTGTGGAAGTGGAACGATGAGTGATACGGAGAGTGAGATGGATGAGGAGTGGGTGCGTGGATGCACACTTGGAATGGTTGTGGCAGGTGTGCAAGAACGCACACCTGAGTTGGTTGTGGCGCGTGTGCGGGAGGGCACATCGGAGCGCGTGAGTGGGTATGTGCAGGAGTGCACACCCGTGGTGAGTGTTACGGAGGACGTAATGGAGGCGAGGTGTGTAACAGAGGAGTGTGTAATGAAGGAGTGTGCGAACAGCGAGTGTTGTGTAACAGAGATTGTGGTGGTGGAATTGACGGAGTGTATGGAGACACCTGGATGTGTGAGTATGGGAAGAGTCATGTGTGGATGTGAGCATGCGAGTAAGGCATCGACGTTGGTTAGGCCGACCGGGGCAGCGGTTAGGCCGACGTATAGCCGACGCGAGCTCCCGGTCCGTGCCGGGCGTTGTGTGATGCGGGAGCCGGCGGGGATCGGTGTCGCGTCGCTCCTGTTCGGAGCGTCGTGCCCGATTCTGGCCGGGCCCCGCCCTGCACGGTCAAGTCTGCGCTTTGCCAGGCAAAGCAGGCGGCCCGGTTCGAGAGGAAGGAGGAGGGGTCGGCGCGGCGCCCCCTTGTGGTGGCGGCGCTCCACCCGGGCAAAGCTAGGCCATCGCGCTTGGGAGCGCAAGGCCCCGCGTAGGGATGGTGCCTTGAACCTTGGCCCGACGAAACCTCCTCCCCTGAACTGAATGCTGGACGGACTCAACCTACAGGAGACCAAACCACCCGTATGCATTGCTCAGCTTTGCGAAGCTGAGCTGTAAAGAATGCATGGACGTACCGAGGAGGCTCAGATATAGCGGACTGTGATGATGGTAGTGTCTTGGTTTGGAATTGATACCCAGTGATTTGAAATTGGTAATAGTATTTGGAAATAGTGATTTGAAATTGGTAATAGGGATTTGAAATTGGAAATTGATACCCAGTTTCAGGGGGTGGTATCCCTACCATCCCTCACATCTGTGGGCAAAGGAGCTATAGTTTTATGGGGTATGGCTGTGAAAACTAGCCCGGGAGGGCTTGGTTATTGATTAGGGATCTAGAGAAATGACAATAGGTAACAGTAGATTTAAGTAGCGACATCATACCTGTAGAGGGGATGTAGAATAGGTTAGATGGATGTTAACGACGTGGGAGCGCTTAGTATAAGGGAAGACGGGGAGCACGAGTTTCAGAAGGGAGTAGTTAGATCAGATGATGCAGTGTGGGTGTGTCGAAAGAGTATTGAGCAGAGTATTGTGAAAGGTGTGATTGTGCGTTGTAATGAATGAATTCGCCTGGAGGAAAGGAGGGTGCAAGTGCCACCAGGTGTGCAAGTGCCACCGGGTGTGCAAGTTCCACCAGGTGTGTGGGCACAAGGTGTGCAAGTGAAAGTAGAGGTGAATGAAGAATGGTTATATGGAATGAATGGTCTGGAATAAATGGAGTACGGAATGGATGGTATGGAGTATGGAATGTATGGTGTGGAGTGAGTAGTGTGGAATATGTGGAGTGGAGTGGTTGGTGCGAAAGGAGTGGATGGGGAAGATGGACCCCCTTCACGAATACCCAGGGAGGGTAGTTTAAGAGTAGGTAGAGGGAGTAGGTAAATTGTGGTTGGATATTGGCATCTGTGGTGCGGGTAGTTGCACAGGAGTGTTGTGATTGGTGCATGAGTAAAGTGGAATGGCTGGGCGTGTGGCCTGTTAGTGAGAAAGATTAAATGGGCACTCCGCCATTGTTAGTATGTCGGCCAGGTGAGGCCGAAGGTAGGCTCTGGGAGCCAGTATAGTTGTTCAATGGGGCCCGAGGATCCAGAGGGCGGTAGGGGGTGAGAGCGCCAGAGGGCCTTCCCCAGGTAGGTTAGGGTAAGGGGCAGGTAAGCTCGGAGACAACTGCAGTGGTGGAGGTGCGCAGGTGAACGGACCTGCCGGGAGCGCCACATGACCCAGCCCGGAAATTGTGTGAGGGCACAGGGAGTAGAATCGGGGGAGTGAGACCCCAAATTGGTGAGCACCACAGTTTGGTCAATGGGAGTTCGGTTCTTAGAACCACGTAGTGTAAGATGGCCAATGGTTTTGCAGGGAAAGACCCCGGGTAGAGTAAGTGTGTTAAAGTCATTTAGAGTATAGTTAGGATTGGAATCTCTTCGCACCATCTACATCAACTCACCAAGGTGACAGGACTCCACACCACCGTTTTCTGCAAATGTCTGGTATGTAAGACGCATCATGACGTGGGGGTGACATTGTGCTTGTTATGTTCCATCTCTTCCTCCTTAGGAGGGATTGATGAGAAATTGGGCTTTATGGCAAATTTGGTTAGAGGGATTGTTGACGAATTTGCATTAGGGGAGATATGGGGAAGTTAGGATGTAGAGACGAATTGTAAATTGTGTAAATATGGGGTAAGGGCAAGGGTAGATTAGGTGATGGGGGGGGGGGCATATGGTAGGGATGAGCTTTCTCCGCTCACTCTCCTGCGCACCTCGCCTCTGCATTACCTTGTGTTGATGTGTACCCTTGTGCCCTTGCACTCCCGCTAACCCTGCTTTGTCTTCCTTCCCCACTCATGGACCGTGGTCTTTGTGTGCCATGGGGAAAGTGTGCAGGTGCCCGCAGTTGTGTGCCCGCACCCTCGCTGCTGCCTGCCTGGACCGGTACCACACTTATGGACCACACGTTGTTGTGGCCGAGCACCACCATATGGACCACAGGTCTGTGGCCGAGCACCACATTTATGTACCTCACGTTTTGGGGCCTGGCATCACTGCTGGGAATCTTGCTTGCGGACCACGGTCACGGTGGCACCTAAGCCATGCAGGTGGACCACCATTAGTTGGCCCCTGCTGGCCATAATTAAAAAGTGGACGCGTTTTGTGCCCTTTTAGTACCAACTAGGCAGCAAGCAAGAAGTCGCCCAGAAACATCGGCAGAGAAGAGAAGACGTCATCTGCTGAGCATCGTTGCTTATTATTTGAAATGTGATGACTGTGCACTGGATGGTGCTGACAGTGCTTTTGGTGCTTATTGGTGCTGGTGGTATCGGTGCAGTAGAGTGTATGCCTTCCTCTTATCAAAACATCTTCCTTTTCTTTCCCAAAAGACAGGTCCTGGGTTCGCGTTGCAAATACCAAATAGTGTCTTTGTAAATAATGCTCCCCACCGTAAATGTTTAGTTTGAAAATTAATTCCGTGATTCGGTTATCCTGTGGGCGTGAATCTGTTAGATAGAATGCAATGCAGCAGGCGGGACATACTTAGTTGTTTTTAAAATGTCGCACTCAGGGTGACGTTAATAGTAGAGGGTTACCACACCTGAGTGTCACACTAAGTTAAAGTTCTTTCGGGCCGTGCCGGCCCTGGAGGTAATGAGGGTGCAGTGTTGTGGTTTTTAGAACCCTCCACTTTGGAAATATCTGTAATATTCCCTTATAAATAATCCCCTGTAAATATTCCCATTTTTGGTGTAAAGGTCGCACCCAAGTTAGGCCACGAGCAACACGTAGCACACCATAGGCTTCTTCTTTAGTTATTTCATTAGTATGTGTTTCAGGTAAGGATCTGTTTCCAATAGTTGAAGCTGCATTGTATTAATCAAATAACCTAGCCCCCTTCTCAAATTCCCATCCTATTCATTTTGCGGTTTTACCCTCTCCAAATTGTATGGTGCGCCTTTGCCAGCAGCGTTCGCTGCCTTTGAGCTGAAGCTCGCCCCAAGTCGCCATAAGCCATGTGGCAGAGTGGGAGAAGAAGGGAGGAGCGGCCAGGAACATAGGTGTGGCCCCATCAACGCTTCACGAGGGAAGGTACCAATGAACCCTCGCGGCCAATCCGGGCCGAGGCGTGTTCACGGGTAGGCGGAGCAAAGCGGACGCGGCTTGATACGCGAGGCAGGTAATAAAAGCGTGAGCGTGAAGCCCATTTAGGCAGAGGCGGGGAGATGGTCGGCAGAGAGGAGAGAAGATCGGCAGATGATCGGCAAACTTGAGAGAACAGCGCAGAGGCGGCGAATGATAAGAACATTGTGCGGAAGATCGCTTGGGACGATCGTGTGATATGAACTGCCATGTGGTTTTGAGAGCGTTTGGCACGCTAGACGTAAGCAGCATTCCAGTCCCCTCACATATGTAAGGTCCGGTCGTGCGCCAACCTGCCGTTCTTCGCCCGCGGACCCAGAGCCTGGACCATCCCATCGCCTGGAACCAACTGCCTGGACCTTCCTCCCCTACCAACTACCATTCCGTGTGAGTCTGTCTGTTTGTCCTGGGGTCGTGATAAGTTAAGACTGTTTAGATAAGCTTGCCCTATGTCCTTTTATTTCCTCTTCTTGTATGTTCCCTTCTTTCGTTTCCTCTTGTATTGTAGTAAATAAACCATATTTGTTCTTCCTTCACCCTTCTTATTCTTTGGTTCCTCTCATCCGATCACTTGCATCCTGTCCCCAATTGAGTACCTGTGGCACGATTAGGCCAACCGCTTTGAATCGGGTTTGGTCCTTTTGTTAACAGCTCGGATCGTGGATTGCTAAACCGCTCGGCAATTACCATCACATCCGCGGTTCGAGCAGGGACTCATCTCCCTGCTTTGCGGAGAGATTGGTGAAGGTATTTGGGAAACCTTTGACCAATCACCCTGGCCAATCTCATCCCGCAAAGGAGCGGGATAGTTCCAGGACCGGAGACGGCCAGCTTAACAAGACAAGGGGATTAACCCCCCCCTTGCTAACGGGAGTGCCATACTCTGAGATCCTCAACAATATATATATATATATATATATATATATATATATATATATATATATATATATATATATATATATGTATATATATATATATATATGTATATATATATATATATGTATATATATATATATATATATATATATATATATATATATATATATATATATATATATATATAGATATATATATATATATATATATATATATATATATATATATATACATACATATAGTATATATTTATATATATTATGTATGTATAATGTGTATATATATAAATATATATATATATATATATATATATACATATAGTATATATTTATATATATTATGTATGTATAATGTGTGTGTATATATATATATATATATATATATATATATATATATATATATATATATATATATATATATATATATATATATATATATATATATATATATATATATATTATATATATATTGCAACTTGAAGCCAATAACCCAGGACAAATCAGAAGGCTATCAGGAAATTTCTGTTATCGAAAATATCCTCAAAATAAGAGTCAGCTGGTGCGTCATGTTCCAAGCTGTTTAAATGTTTTGATTTTTTTAAACCATTTTTATTTTTAAAAGGCTACCCTCATCCCTCATAAGGCGAGGGGCAACAAGCACAAAACATGTGTCCATAGATGTCCTTTCCACGGTGGAATGGGCAATAAAATTATGAGTTAAATTCTCTTCCCAGTATTGGCTGCAGTATAATCACAGTATTGGCTCAAGCTCTGCTAAGCTAATCCCGAAGAAGCAAAGCCTGTGCAACTGTTTAGCCAGAAGAGCCTTAAAAAATAATTATATATTGTGAACCATAGTTTCTGTCCATGCGTTCATCTGTCTCCCATTTAAGGCAGTCGCTTCCCGTCGCACATTTGAAAAGCTTTAACATCAACTTGAACATCTGGATTAAAGTGGATTTAACATACTGCATATAGATTGTCATGGAGTAAGACAATTTTAAACAGCTATATTTTGCACTTTAACACAAATCCAACCTCTTCCATATGATGTTGCACCACCATTCCGCGGTGGGCGGTATAAGTATCTCAGAGCTTTGACTCCAAGTGAAACTAAGAGTGGTTTCTTAATTAGTAACCTTTTAAAGTCCATGAAATTTAAATTCACAGATTGACTTTAACTTTTCAAAAATAAAAGTAAATAAAGCAGAAAAGGAAATCTATGCCGTTGTAAACTCATATATCCAAATAACCACAAATAACTGAGTATACAAACTACACATATCAGCAACAAGTATATGGAAGTGCGATTACTGGCAAATGCAGTAGTAAACATAGGGGAAATACACCTGGCACTCACCTGGTAGACTAAACAGTGTACTCCATTGACAATGTATTTTAAATCAATTTTAATGGTTGCTCGAAGACAGGGCAGCATGTAGAATCATACTAACATAATCATAAGACTTTCAATTTATACACTTTATTTATTTATACACTATAAATATATTTATTTATTTTTATAGTGTTTATATTTATAGTGTTTTATTTATTTACCCCTCCTCCCCCAACCCCATATACCTCCTCAGACCCCAATTTTTCTAATGCCTTGAGCAAATATCTATTTTGGGGGGGGTCAAACCTGGATCCCCTTAGACCCCGATTTTCTTAATGCCGTGAACAAACTTTAGTCACAACACAACAGATATAAATTGTGCTAAATTTGGTTGCAATCCCATCAGCGGTTTCGGAGAATAAGTTTCAAGTGTTTATGGACTGACGGACGGACAAACAGACGGATGCCATCGCGAACTTCGTTCCAGGTGAGCTAAAAACCTGGAAATGTTAAAAACACCAAAATTGCAAAGGCAATGAAGTGAGGAAAATGCAGCAGGCACAATCGGATGCAGATTGGAGAGAAGTATACTCATGTAAATCCCTCTCCAAACAGAAATGGAAATACAGTATTTCAATTTAATAGACTAGTCGACTGGATTGTTGGAGTGTCCTTTCTGAGTCTGGAAGGTCGCTGGTTCAAACCCCGGCCGAGTCATACCAATAACTTTAAAAATGGCATGTGCTGCTTATTTGCTTGACGCTTAGCATTTACAAAGGATAGAGCACATCCAAACAACCATATGTCAGAAACCATAGTGCAGGCATTTTTGGGCCTACTTTGCACAAGGGAACTTATTTTATCATCGAAACAACACACCCTCAGATCATTAGTGGGTCCAGTTTTTCTGACCAATTGTTTGTCAATATACTGTAGTGATTGCTTCACCCACTGTGGATCTGCAGCAACATTACTCAAGAAAATAGAAAAAATTCAAGCATTTTAGCATGAATGGATTTAGCCATTATGCCTTCCAACTCTTTCCTAATTATTTAAACCAAAGTCGTTGGGGACCTATACTTCAAGTGGCATTGATGTTCTGTCCTTGATTTTATTTCTGAGTATTCATATGTGGTCATATCCCATTGTTTTTGATGCTCAGACTTGATGGAATGGTCAAAAGGTCATACATGAGTGTTACTTTCTCGTTATCTATCGTTCCTTCTTGCACATGCTTAAACGACCTTTAATAGACTGGAATATCAGAGGTTTTGCAGATATGGTGATGGATCACCATGCATATGCTATTATTCCTTTGTTTTCAGTTGTTCTGACATTCATATTTCGATCCAAAGAGAAGATAACCGGTCCTTTGAACAAACTTCCACATTCTCTTCAATCGCAGTCTTCCCTCCAGGTCTTCAAGACAGCTGTCCCCCACCATCTCAAATTATTTTGTGTTCTCCATCCAGATTCAGCTGCCCTCTACTTTGCCATTCTCATGAGCTCTCTTCTCTATTTCCAGTCTTTTACTGACACCCATTTCTTTTTTTTCCCAGTGCAGATCATTTTTTCCAATCCACCAGCTCTTTCGCTGTTCATTGTGTTAATTACTTCTGACCAGATATTTGATGTCTTTGATGTCCGGTCGGTACCTCCATCCGGACATGGCACAAACCCCTTACAAACCGGACAGTCCAGTCGAAACCAGACGTCTGGCAATGCTATTGGTCTTACATTTTCTAATCCTACTTGTTCTTCGTAATGTCGAACAAGAGGAGTTGGGATACCATTTCAAGCTTGCTTCCTTCATGCCAATATAGATATCGATTTGATGACAAATTATTTTGATGACAAATTCACAAATTCGTTTGATGATTATCTATTTTGATGACAAATTGATGATTTGATGACAATACAATATCGATTTGATGACAAATTCTGTTCTTTTCTCTGTGGTTGTGGATAAAATCGCACCTTTGTACTATTTCATGTTAGTTATAATAACAACACATCGATTCAGGGTATCACAACATTGATGACACTCAATCTGTGCATTGAGGAATAACTATTTATTTCTTCGATACCCTTTGTTATAAAAGCTTTGTCCAAAGTGTTACGGATTCGTCACTTCCGCTTTTGTTGTTATTATATACTTGTAGGATTTTTAGTTTCAGGTAATATTGTTGTTAAGATTTTTGTGTGAAATGGAGATGACATCAGTAAAAGGTAAAAGGAAATGTTTGTGGAGGAAAAAGGAAAACGCGGCAAAGAACCGGAAGGAGGAGGAGGAAGAGGAGAATGGCCATGATAGAGATACAGCCGTGAATCACGTCAAGGCTGCGAGCGGACTTTTTTGATATTGGTCACGAATGAGTTGAGGCTTTCAAGGAAAGGGATTGCCCGCGACATCGTCATATATTGCGAGTGCAATTAAACCTGCATCTCAGGTTTTATCACCAAGTGTGAGTCATCGTTGGAGAAATCAAGCACCTCCAGTATGGGCCTATATGCCATTTTGTCCTCGAAGAAGAAGAGGCTGTCCGCTTGGTGCATCTTGTTTTGCCGTTGGGATTTCCATATCGACCTAATCGTGTTGATTGCCGTTGGTTTACCTTTCGACTCAATTCCCATATCAACCTCTCACCTCGTAACTCCTCATCCACAGTCGCGCCAATACCTGCCTATTGATTTGCAGTTCTGCACGACCTCAATCTCCAACCAGCGTGGAGATTCGTGCAAGGACTTTGGGGAGTGTTACATCTTTGGGGGAAAAGGTGTTGGTGAAGACCACTTGGGAAAAATTTGATTGAGGTAATTTCATACCACACATGCATGATACGCAGGTGACCCATCCTGCTGGAAATAAACTCATGGGCTAGTCCACATCGTTCAAGTTCAGGTGAGAGGTAATTCTCCGACATATGCAGATATTACTGCTGGTTGACCGACGCATCAAAAAGGTAAGGAGCAATGAGGTGGTGGGCAGATACCCCACCCAAACCATAAAATGTGGTGGATGGTCTTGTACTTCTCCAACATAATGTGAATTAGCATCACTCCAAAACTAAATATTGCATAGAGATTAACTCAGGTAAACAGCACACTCATCACTAAAGTGAAAACAGGTTCAACCTTCGATCTTTTAGGAATTGTATTGAAGTGCTGCAGCAGTCTGTCACAAGCTGTCAACCTGTTTTCATGATCTGCATCTGACAATTCACAAATGACAGTTGTTTATATAGTTTCATGTGAAGATCTTCTTTCATTGAGCGACATAAAAATGAATATGAAACAGTCAATTCTGCAAAACGCTTCCGTAATGATTTTTTCTGAAATCTGAGAATGGATGTTTTAATGTTTTGAATTCCCAAATCACGAATTTTTGGTCACCCGCTGTGCTTGCTGCCGAGTATACTTCCAGTCTGAAATACGTTTTTTTCTCCAAAGATTTTTTTCCCTTCCCTCCTTTCCATCTTTTCGGTCCTGGTTTGCTAAGGATTTTAGAAAATGATTGTCAGTTTGCTACTCATTCTGGAAGGTTTGGAAGGTTTCTCATCCCCTTTGAAGCTACCCTCAGATCTTTGTTTTTCCTCATCAAAGTTCATAACAAATGTGTGTCAGTCTTGACACATAACAGATCTAACAACATGCCCACTTAAAATCCAAGCTGCACACTTTCTCTCTTGTTGAAAACACGATGGCATGTCATGAACTCCGTTCCTGCTCTGTGCTCTTCAGATTTAACTTTTGTCATTAAATTTGTGAAGCAACTTCAGTGAAGGTTGCATTATTTATTTCTTTATTTATACATTCAATTCACAGCAAAAGCTTATGCAAACTCATCTTCCAGTCATATTTTTTGTGCTGTATACCATCTATGCCTTCCCATGTACACCGGATATACATTGGCTGACAGGATAGCCTCGAGATATGCACAAATGTGAATATTTGTTCATTTAAATATCTATAAAGCTCAGTTGACTTTTTGCTCCACCAAATAACAGCGAAACGGAGTTGAGTAAAAGGGTGAAAATTATACAGATGCTGTGATAAATAACTACCTCTGTCGGTTTGAATGTTTGAAAGAGAATAGACGTCTGGATCAATTTTTGAATTAAATTTAAATCCCGATATACGTATATATATATATATATATATATATATATATATATATATATATATATATATATATATATATATATATTTATATATAGTTGTGGATCCCGGGTTCGTCGATGTACTAAGGGGGGTTTATGCCCCGCTCCCCCTCAAACTCCGGGTCCACTGAGGCCGCTGTCCACGACTACTAAACTCGTGATTGACCGATTGCTAAGCAATTCCGATCGCCAATCTCGCCACGTGTCGAAGAGTTTACTGGTCAATATTCCCAAATACCTTCAAGACACGTGACCGGAGAAACCGGGGATCGAACCCTCGCTTTCACACACCTTATGGGTGCCGAGCGGATTTGCACGGTGTGGAAAGCGGCGTTACCTTACGTGATTTACAGACCTGATTCAAACAGCCAAATTCGTTCTCAGATGATGCTCGGCCAATGGAGAAAAGACGTACCCGAACAGGTTGGAATGTAACAACGAAATGTACAGCCTTTTATTTTGAAGGCACAGAAAATAGACAAAAGATACAGCTTATCAAGTCTTACCTACTCTAAACCCCACTGGCGCCTTCACACTCACTCTCACACAGGGGAAGACATGCTGGTTAAGGGCATACCGATGTACGTGCTTGCTGGGATTGCCTCAATGGCCACGTGGTGTCCGCAGTCTGATCCTCGATCCGGACGTGCAGTTCGATGTGGTGATGTCCGAAGGACGAACCGCTGCCTTGAAGTCAGCATGGACAAACTTAGCACAGGTTGGACAAGCTGCCACGCAGGCAGACAAACTTCAGCTCAGGTGAGTCATGTAGAAAGCCAACGCTTGCAGGTCAGCCGGATGGTGCAAGAGATCGGCGAAGAAGCGATGGGTGTCGACGAAGAACACATAGGCCAAACACGTGTCGTGGGAGAAACGAAAAAGCAAGCGAGGTCTCGTCGTGGGCGTGGCAAAAAGGCAAGAGCTCATGTGTGTCCTCGGCGCTGCGAAATCCAAGAGAGATCGTACCGTGGGCGCAGCCTAAAAGCAAGAGAAGTGTCGTCCACGAGGCAAAATCCAAGAGGTCTTCGTGATTGATGGGCGGGGGTATTTGCCTGCCCCCAAAAACTCCCCGAATGTCCCACAGCCTCATATTGGCAAACCTTAGTCTTGCCCTGATGTTCTTTCTGGACAGAAAAGGTTTCCTCCTGGCACACCTCCCATGTAGATCAAATTTGTGCAGCCTCTTTGTAATGGTAGACTAGTGCACTTTGACATCAACAGTGGCAAGAGCTATCTGTAGGTCCCGTGATGACATTCTGGGGTTCTTAGAGACTTCTTTCAGCATCTTGCAGTCTGCTCTCGGGCTGAACTTGCTGGGGCGGCCTGGCCTGAACATGTTGGCAGTTGTTTGGAATCTTCTCCACTTGTAGATGATCTTCCGGACAGTCGAATGATTCATTTCAAATTGTTTGGAGATCTTTTTAAATCCCTTCCCAGACACGTAGGCATCTCTAACCTTCTTTCTGAAGGCCTCAGAGAGCTCTTTTGATCTAGGCATGGTGGCACCACACACTTCAACAACAAAAAGCAAACCAAACGAAATGTCTGAGGTTTAAATAAGACAGGTTCCTCCAAGATCCTCTCTAACGATGTTCTAATCATTTGCACCTGAGCTGGTGCACCTGATTCTAATTTTAGGTATTTGAAGTAGTGATAAATGTGGGGGTGTACTTACTTTTTCCAAATGCGAAATTTGCATTTATGTTTATTTAAATTATACAATGGACTACAAAATGTAAATGTTTCATGATATTTGTTATATTATATCACCTTTATCTATCAATATTGTTGACATGAAGATCAAAAAGCTGTATGTTGAAATATGTTGAAAAAGTCAAAACTTTACATGGGGTGTACTTACTTTTTCACGTGACTGCATATATATTGAAAAAAAAAAAAAGTTCGTTTTTTTGGAGTTCAAAAATAATAAAATCAAATCAAATAAAAATTGCTCGATGGTGCAAAAGCCATTTTAAATGAATGACAGTTATATACAAGTACACATTCGCCTAAATAAATACAAAACAATTACCAGACATTTGAATGCAAATAAATCAAACAATTCCGGAAGTGTACAAATTTAGTAGTATGGCTTCTTCTTCTTCTGATCGGCATCACACTTAACTCAGAAACGTGAGCCACATTCACTCAGAAACGTGAGCCACATTGACTCAGAAACGTGAGCCATATTCACTCAGAAATGTGAGCCACTCCCATTCCTCTCCTGCCACCCCCCTCATACCCTTCCCCCGTTGCCCCCTCTCCCCACCATTCCCCCTCCTTCCCCCCTCCTCTCCCCTCCCATCCCACTCCTCCTCCCCCTCCCCTCCCTCCCCTCACCTTCCCCCCTTCCCCTCAACCTCCCCTTTAAGATATAAATTCTCTGTAAAAGAGCTTCCACTTCTGACCGCCCGGCAACGCCGGGTACTTCTGCTAGTAATATATAGAACGAACCAGGTGAATTGAATCTAGCTTGGCTTCAAATCTCAGCCGAGTTTTAAACTATCACAATGGTGTTTCACAGGCAGGATGATCCATCAATGCATGTGCAGTCCCTTCGATGGGTGTTCCATCTGCTATAATTCGTTGGTTGGCATCAAGATGCATTACTGCTCATTGTGAAGAGTAGGTGAGCTATCGCTGTCATTCTGGCCAGATCCGAAATTCCTGCCTGGACTGCAAGTAGCAACTGGTCTGGTCTTATTGAAGGTGGCTTTACATTGGTTCCACTGCTTGCTATCTTCGAGTGTGGTTGCTGTCTGAACCGCAGTTATTTCACGATAAACAACTACCCAGGTAATTTGCATATTTCATGAGAATGGCCTCCTTCGGATATGAAGGGCAACCAGCAGACATACATGAACTATTACACATGCATAAACACACACACACACACACACACACACACACACACACACACACACACACACACACACCCAGACACACACACACACACACACACACACACACTCATGGAGGTGAATACTTTGAGGTTTGGGACAGCCTCTTTCCACCTACTGAAATCCGCATATGGAGATATCAACTAACGACGTACACAACTAAGTTATAAATCTCCAATAACACTAACCCTAATAGCTCACTTTGTCAAAAAGGAACCACGAACATCTCAATCGTTTACAAACTCTTCTTTCAGGACTTTCTTTCCTCAATATGGAGAGCCTTTAATATACACTACATGGCCAAAAGTACACGAACACCCCAAACATTAGTGGATTCCACTGTTTCAGCCACACAGGTATATATAATCAAGCACACAGCAATGCAATCTCCATAGAAAAACATTGGCAGTAGAATGGGCCGTACTGAAGAGCTCAGTGACTTTCAATGTGGCACCGTGATAGGATACCACCTTTCCAATAAGACAGTTCGTCAAACTTCTGCCCTGCTAGAGCTGCCCCGGTCTACTGTAAGTGCTGTTATTGTGAAGTGGAAATGTCTAGGAGCAACAACAGCTCAGCCACGAAGTGGTAGGCCAGGCCACACAAGCTCACAGAACGGGACCGCAGAGTGCTGAAGCACGTAGCGCATAAAAATCGTCTGTCCTCGGTTTCAACACTCACGACCAATTTCCAAACTGCCTCTGGAAGCAACGTCAGCACAACAACTATTCGTCGAGAGCTTCATGAAATGGGTTTCCATGGCCGAGCAGCCACACACAAGACGAAGATCACCATGCGCAATGCCAAGCGTCGGCTGGAGTGGTGTAAATATCGCCGCCTTTGGTCTCTGGAGCAGTGGAAATGCGTTCTCTGGAGTGATGAATCAAGCTTCACCATCTGGCAGTCCAAAGGACAGACGAATCTGGTTCTGGCAGATGCTAGGAGAACGATACCTGCCCGAATGCATAGAGCCAACTGTAAAGTTTGGTGAAGGAGGTATAATGGTCTGGGGCTGTTTTTCATGGTTCGGGCTGTGCCCCTTAGTTCCAGTGAAGGGAAATCTTAATGCTACAGCATACAATGACATTCTAGACGATTGTGTGCTTCCAACTTTGTGGCAACAGTTTGGGGAAGGCCTTTCCTATTTCAGCATGACAATGCCCCCATGCACAAATCGAAGTCCATACAGAAATGGTTTGTCGAGATCTTTGTGGAAGAACTTGACTGGCCTGCACAGAGCCCTGACCTCAACCCCATCGAACACCTTTTGGATGAATTGGAACACCGACTGCGAGCCAGGCCTAATCGCCCAACATCAGTGCCTGACCTCACGAATGCCCTTGTGGGCGAATGGAAGGAAATCCCTGCAGCAATGTTCCAACATCTCATGGAAAGCCTTCCCAGAAGAGTGGAGGCTGTTATAGCGGCAATGGGGAGGGTGGGGGGGAGGGGACCAACTCCATATTAATGCCCATGATTTTGGAATGAGATGTTCGACGAGCACATACGGGTGTGATGTTTGGAAGTCCACATACTTTTTGCCATCTAGTGTAGTTGTGGGAATGACTTATAGGGTCTAACTTTGCATAGGAGTGGTTAGTTATCTTCCACATTGAATGTTTTAGACCAAGCTTGAGGCAATTTCATTGTGATGTAAGATATGCATCGTTTTATGTATAAAAATATGTTATCTACCCACCCCCAATGTTTGTGTCTAAAACCACCATTCCACGATAACCCCTTTTTGTATTCTTACCTGTGTAATCTGTCTTTTATGTACTTTAGAATGACCTGATAAGCCATCGGCGCAAGTTTGGCGGGAAAGGCTGCACTTCGATCCTAAGCGAGAGGAAAAACGAAGGACAATCTGAGTCACAGGTCGAGGGGTGGTGCCTCCAGCAGTGAAATGGGGCCCTGGACCAATAGCGGCCGGGAAGGGGAGAGGCTAAGTGCGTCATCTGAGCGAGTAGGGTAGAATCTATAAAGGCGGGTGTAACCCACGCAGGGGCGAGCAGAGGCCGGGAACCTCACTGGAACCTGTACGCAAGTTACTGTGGTCTCTGCCACACCTACCCAGCAAGCCCTGCCCACTCTCCTCCTAGTGCCCAGGATCAGACTGCAGAATGCTGTTGTTCCTTTACCTGCTCGTGCCTCCTCTGGGGTTAAGCTGTGTCCTACCGGCCACAACCTGGGTATTTTCCTGCCTGTCTGTCACTTTCTATTGTCTATCTCCTGCGATATGACTGAGACCATAAGACTTACTAGTGTGGCTCGGTGCTCTCCGCATGCCTCACCACATGTCATTTCAGAGGGATAGGCATCTTTGACCATGTCTGATTTCTCAGGGATTGAGGGATGGCAGGAATGGTGGGTGAGGGTTAGTGGTGGTGACAATGTATTTTTTTTTTTTTTTTTTGGGGATACTGAATTGAGGCTCGTGAAAGAGCGAACATTTATTTCACAAACAAATCAACCAGACAAACAAAATATATAAAAAGAGGGAGCGGAAGACAAGATGGGGAGAGAAGGGGAAGCACACAAACATAACATTTGAGAGCAGGGAGATGTGTGGGAGGGAGAGGGCTTGGGGGGAGGAGGCGTGGGAAGTGGGGGGGTGGGGGGGGGGAGAAGTATAAAACACAAGGACACCAAGGACTTCCAGGACAGAAGTTGGTATTTCAAAAAAGTGGATTTGGGGTGCAATTAGCGGGGGTAGAAAAGATCAAGGTTTTGGATGGGGGAAGATAAGAGATGGTGGTGAACAGCTGTTTTAAAGACCTGGAGGGTGGAGTGGGATTGAAGAGAGTGAGGGAGTTTGTTCCAGAGGCGGGAGAGAAGAGGAGTGAAGGTGAGCAGTGAGTCTTGATTTTGGCAGTTTAACCATAAGAGGGTTGCAGGCAGATCTTGTGCGACCTGTAGGAATATTTGGGGGACAGAGCCCAGAGAGAGCTGGGGGGGCAAGGCCAGAGAGGAGTCGGTAGAAGACGGAAAGACCACCGACCTGCCTGCGGTGAGTGAGTGAAAGGCCCTTGGAGTTAGCTTCATCGCGGGAGATTCCAATGATTCTGAACGCTTTGGTTTCAACAGCATGAAGACGAGCTAGGTGTGAGGCAGGAGCACCAGCCCAGAGGGGAGAGCAGTATTCCATTGAGCTGTGGATGAAAGCCTTGTATGTGGTGAGGGGCTCAGGTGTGCCAAGGAAGGACTTCGCACGATGGAGGATGCCCAGTCGGCGACTGGCTTTGGAGGGCCACATTTGAAATGTGGTTTCCCAGGAAAGATCATGGCAGATAGTGAGACCCAAAAGCTTGAGTGACAGAACTTCTTGGAGAGGAAAATTCAGAAAGTGGATGGGAGGGTTGTCCAGTCGGTCTTTTCGGACAGACATCGTAAGAGTGTGAGATTTGTGAGGATTGAAAGACATGTTCCACTTGTTTGCCCAGTCTGGTGATTTTGTCCAGGTCTGCAGAGAGTGAGGAGGCTGCAGACTGCCGATCTGAGGGATGAGGAATGGAGGGACAGGGAGTAGAGTCATCAGCAAAGAGATAGAGAGTATTTTCAAGAGAGTCAGAGAGATCATTGATGAAGACCAGAAAAATCACAGGGCCCAGAACACTGCCTTGGGGAACTCCAGCCTGAACAGGAAGAGGAGATGAGAGAAACCCATTCAGGGCCACACGTTGACTACGACTAGAGAGGAAGTCCGCCAGCCATGTGTGGAGATTTCCATGGATACCAAAGGAGGAGAGTTTGGTGAGCAGAGCGGGGTGCCAGACCGTATCGAAGGCACGTGATATGTCAAGGGAGACAGCTCTAATTTCCTGTTTGGCATTGAGGACCTCCATCCATTGTTGAGAAAGCAGAAGCAGCATGTCCAAAGTAGAGTGACCAGGTCTGAAACCAAATTGATGATCAGAGATCAAGCCATTGGAGAAGAGGAAAGATTTCATATCTGAAGCAATGATGGATTCCATGACTTTGCTGATAATTGGAAGAAGGCTGATTGGTCTGTAGTTGCTAGGAACTATTTTTGCACCTTTTTTGTGCAAAGCGGTGATGTTGGCTGATTACCAAGCAGATGGCAGATGACGTTTTTTTTTTTTGTTGTTTTTTTTTGTTTTTTTGTATACAAGATCGAGGCTCGTGAAAGAGCTAACATTAATCACACAAAAAGACAAACCGACACACAAAACACAAAAAACAAGGGGAGTGGCAGACAAGATGGGGAGAGAGGGGGAAGGACACAAAAGAGAGGGGGAAGAGGGGCAAGGACACAAACACAACATTTGAGAGCAGGGACATCGGAAGGACTTGGGGGGAGGTGGGAGAGGAATAAAACATATGAACACTGCAAGGACTCTGGGGTGAATTACCGGGGGTAGAAAAGATCAAGGTTTTCGATGGGGGAAGATAAGAGATGGTGGTGAACAGCTGTTTTAAAGACCTGGAGGGAGGAGTGGGATTGAAGGGAGTGGGGGAGTTTGTTCCAGAGGTGGGAGAAAAGGGGAATGAAAGAGTGAAGGTGAGCAGCGAGCCTAGACTTTGGCAATTTAACCATAAGAGGGTTGCAGGCAGATCTTGTGCGACCTGAAGGAATATTGGGGGGACAGAGCACAGAGAGAGCTGGGGGAGCAAGGCCGGAGAGGAGTCGGTAGAAGACAGAAAGACCACCAACCTGCCTGCAGTGAGTGAGTGAAAGGCCCTCGGAGTTGACTACATCGCAGGAGATTCCAATGATTCTGAAAGCTTTGGCCTCAACAGCGTGAAGCCGAGCAAGGTGTGAGGCAGGAGCACCAGCCCAGAGGGGGGAAAAGTATTCCATTGAGCTGCGGATGAAAGCCTTGTATGTGGTGAGGAGCTCAGGTGTGCCAAGGAAGGACTTCGCACGACGGAGGATGCCCAGTCGGCGACTGGCTTTGGAGGCCAGCTTGGAAGTGTGGTTTTCCCAAGAAAGATCATGGCAGATAGTGAGACCCAAAAGCTTGAGCGACAGAACTTCTTGGAGAGGATTGTTGTGAAAGTAGATGGGAGGGTTGTCCAGTCGGTCCTTTCGGAGAGACATTGTAAGAGTGTGAGATTTGTCAGGATTGAAAGACATGTTCCACTTGTTTGACCAGTCTGTGATTTTGTCCAGGTCTGCAGAGAGTGAGGAGGCTGCAGACTGCCGATCTGAGGGATGAGGAATGGAGCGACAGAGAGTAGAGTCGTCAGCAAAGAGATAGAGAGGATTTTCAAGAGAGTCAGAGAGATCATTGATGAAGACCAGAAAAAGCACAGGGCCCAGAACACTACCTTGGGGAACTCCAGCCTGAACAGGAAGAGGAGATGAGAGAAACCCATTCAGGGCCACACGTTGACTACGACCAGAGAGGAAGTCCGCCAGCCATGCGTGGAGATTTCCATGGATACCAAAGGAGGAGAGTTTGGTGAGCAGAGCAGGGTGCCAGAGACGTTGAGCAAAAGAGAGGGTGAAGAGAACAGAGAGAGGGAGTGAAAGAGCGGAAGAACAGGATTTTAGGACCCGTGGGCTGATGCCGTCTGGTCTAGTTGCAGAATCAGAGTCGAGGGTTGACAGAAACTTTTCCACCTTGTCAGGAGGAAAGGACACAGAGTCCTGGAGCCGCTGGGTACGACTGGGTACGGTGGGTACAGAGAGGGATGGGTTTGGGACACAAGATTTAGAGGCAAACACAGAGTTGAGGCATTCAGCTTTTTCACGTGCGGAGTCAATGGGGTCATGGGGAGGGTGTGGGGGAATGGTGGAGGGGGGATAGGGTGCATGGTGCTGGGGGTGACGGTGGTGGGGTGGATGGGGAATGGGTGGATGGGGGATGGTGGGGGAGGTCGGCCAAATATATTTTGTGCTTTGATTGAATATCTACTGTAAATCAGAACCCAACACATGTAAATAAAAAGGAACCAAGTACAAATTTACCTTTATTTTAAATTATGAGTTATACCTGGAAGGGAAGGTTAATACAAAGTTATCAAAAACTGAATAGGAAAGTCAAACGTCCAGCCTCACAAAGCAGATGTGCTCCCAATACACCACCTTGCTTAGACTTCCGGCCGGTTTTTACAACGTATCTTTTATTTTGCCCATATCACGATCTATATCTCAATTAATCAAGTCAAAGTAACAAAAAAAGTAGGGCTGATGAATACTGATAAGTCATGAATGTGTTTCTTAAGTTAGCTTTAAATATATAAATAACACGATGCAATTGTGAAAGCAAATTTAAATAAGAAAAGGCATTTTGGTCACAAATATGCATACATAACCATATACGTTTGCTCCATTATAATAAAAAAAGATATAATTGAAACTTGAATACGTCTATTAATTCTATACTATTGAAACCTGCCGTCGTTGATTACGTCCAATTAAAACCAGAGTACGTCTATTAATTACATGCTATTGAAATATGAGTACATCTAGTAATTACATACCATTGAAACCTGACTTAGTACGTCTATTAAATACATACTATTGGAATATGAGTACAGCACGTCTATTAATTACATGCTATTGAAACGTGAGTATGTCTATTAATTACATACCAATGAACCCTGACTGAGTATGTCTATTAAATACATACTATTGGAATATGACTGCAGTACGTCCATTAATTACATGCTATGGAAACCCGAGTACCTACATCTATTAATTACACTGAGTATGTCTATTTATTACATGCTATTGAAACATGATTACATGGGTCTTCTGGGTCTTCTGCATCTTTTCGGTCTTCATGTTATTTTGGGGTCTTCGGGGTCTTTTTAGTCTTTGCTGTATTTTGGGACTTTGGGGTCTTTTGTGTCTTTTTGGTAATTGTGGTATTTTGGGTCTTTGGGTTATTTTGGGTCTTCGGGGTCTTTTCGGTCTTTGCGCTATTTTTGATCTTTGGGGTATTTTGGGTATTCGGGGTCTTCAGTGTCGAAGAGTCTTTTGGGTCTTCAGGGTCTTTGGGCCATATGGGTCTTCAGGGTCTTTTGATCCTCTGGGTCTTTAAGGGTCTTTGGGATAGTTTGGTTTTTTGGATCTTCGGGGTGTTTTAGGTCTTCAGGGTATTTTGGGTCTTTGGTTAAGGTTTTTTTTTTATCTCTTCACGATCGATTGCTTCTCCCTGTATTATTATCCCAGGTTCTTCAATTCATCTTTCTATAATTTACCAAATGTCCATCCGTCTGTTCGAAGGTACCGTAAAAACGGCTCAACAGATCGAAACGATATTTTGTGTGGGTAATCCTGGGATCTCCAGGAGTAAAATAGGCTATTTAGTTTTTCCAATTTCAGCTTTGGTCTCCAGTATTCTCAGGTTTGGACTCCCGCATAACATTCACATTCGCATAACGTTCATTGTGACGATGTATGTGTTCACGGCAGTGTTTGACGTGACGGTGTGAACGTAATTTCGTAATGTTTTTCGTTTCGTAATCCTTTAATGAACGTTTAATGTTTAATGAACATTATTTTTACTTGATAGGCTCCTGAAATGTATAGTCAACCTGGTTGGTGCGGAGATGGATTAAACTCTTCAACCGCTCTCTCACCGCAGGTCAGTTTCCACTCTTGGTTTCTTCTACAGATATTTTCATGGCAAATGTTCTGTTGGATTTTCTAACATGGTTCCTCCCATACGAGTGTTTGGACACAAGACTCGGTTTGCCATCTCTGCACACCCACGCACTATAGCTGATACAAAGTGCAGAATGAAAGGCTATGCAAATAGTTTTATCCCTCGTGCTGTCTCGCTCTGGAATTCACTACCTGTAACATGCTTCCCATTATCATACGATCTACTCAGCTTCAACATAACAGCCTTCCAGAACAACAGCCTGGTGTTGGCTTAGCAGTTAGGATGCCAGCTTGGGAATCTAGGATTCTGGGTTCGAATCCCAGTCGATCACTGAATTAACGCCAGGGGGGGTTGACTCAGCCTGTCATCCTTCCAAGGTCGACAAATTGAGTGCCAGTTCACTGGTAATTCCCTGTGTTGCAAGAGGTGACCAACAGGGTTGGTGGCAGGAAGGGCATCCGGCCATAAAACCTTGCTTCAAAAATGGGACCATGGTGCCTGAAAAAGGCCAACCCCTGCTCTGTGAGGAAAAAATTGGCCTCTAAAGGTGGTTCTACTCAGCTTAAAGAGGAGTGTCAATTCATACTTCCTACATCTTTGAGGTTTAATCACATTTTACCTGACTTCTGCTACTTCTTGTGTCTTGGATGTTTTCGTGTTATTTTTTCTTTATTTATTTATTTTTATTTTGTTTTGCTTTATCCTAATCATTTATTAAACTTCCCTTAGCCCCTTACCGTGTGTGGCTTTATGCCTTGTTTTGGGCGATTTCCATTACAAAAAGGGTGTGGCGCATATACTGGCTCTGTGGTAACACTTGGTATGGTATTGTGTTGGATATACACATGATCTGGCCCAGGATGGCAGAATCAGTTGGCCACCACAAGCGGTCTGACATGGTTCACCATGCCTCAAACTGGGCAACTGGAAGACCATGACAACTGCAACAATATATTTTTTTGTGTACATAGTCTAGGCTCGTATGAGAGCTAACACATATCTTACTATAATTCACCAAATGTCCGTCTGTCTGTTCGAAGGTATCGTAAAAACTGCTGAACCGATTGCAAAGATATTTTGGGGTGGGTAATCCTGGGATCTCCAGGAGTAAAATAGGCTATTTAGTTTTCCCAATTTCAGCTTTTGTCTCCAGCATTCTCAGGTTTGGACTCCCGCATAACATTCGCGTTCGTATAACGTTCATTTTGACGATGTTCTCATTGTGACGATGTTGTGACGATGTATGTGTTCCCGGTAGTGTTTGACGTGACGGTGTGAACGTAATTTCGTAATGTTTTTTGTTTCGTAATCCTTTAATGAACGTTTAATGTTTAATGAATGCTTAATGCCCTTCGATGTCTGGGGCCGCACGCGCGCTACACTGGACGGGCCAGCGTGTACCTTGCCCTTCGCCGTCAGGCTCGGGTAAACCGCTGAGCCCCATCCGTGATGGGGACTGGGGCTTGAGACAGTGTCCCATGAACGAAGAATTCCCAGTAAGCGCGAGTCATCAGCTCGCGTTGTTTAAGTCCCTGCCCTTTGTACACACCGCCCGTCGCTACTACCGATCGGACGGTTTGGTGAGATCCTCGGATCAACCTCTGCACGGGCCGTCTATACAAGAGTAAGGCTCATGACAGAGTGAAGTAACAGATGGTAAAATGGTAACGAAATGACAGTGAGCCACTTTGGTCACATTTGGACACAAACAAGGAAAATGACAAACAGCAACAGAGGAGAGAGCAGAAGATATCATGGGTCGGGATATCACAGGTTGTTACCTCCACCACCAAAGGTGGATGGAGGTTATGGTTTCACCCCTGTCTGTTTGTTTGTGAACTGGATATCTCAAAATGTTGTAGACGGATTCAGATGATATTTGGTGGACAGGTTGGGTGTGTGACAAGGAAGAGTTTAATGAATTTTGGTGAAGATTCGAATCCGGATCCAGATACGATATTTTTAAAGTGATTCTTTACCATTGAGAGATTGGGCAAAAAACGTTATATAGCACGATATCTCAAAACCCTGGTGTTGGGCTAGCGGCTAGGGTGCCGGCTTAGGATCCTTGGATCATGGGTTCGAATCCCGGTCGATCGCTGAATTAACGCCAGGGGGGTTGACTCAGCCTGTCATCCTTCCGAGGTCGGCTAATTGAGTACCAGTTCACTGGTAATTCCCTGTTTGTCGTTAAAGGCGGCAAAAAGGGTTGGCGTCAGGAAGGGCATCCGGCCGTAAAACATTGCTTCAAAAAGGGGACCAAAAAACAACAACAACCATGGTTCCCGAAAAAGGCCAACCCCCGCTTTGCGGGGAAAAATGGCCTCTAAAGGTGGTTTTTTTTTTTTTTAATCTCAAAAAGTTATGGACGGATTCGGACGAAACTTGGTGGAGAGGTTAAGTGGGTGACAAGGAAGAAATGATTCAATTTAGAAGATTTGAATCTGGATCCGGATCAGAGAATTTTTTCAGTGATTCATTACCATTGAGTGATCGGGTAAAAACCGATATACAGCATGATATCTCAAAAGGTTAGGGAAGGATTCGGATGAAACTTGGTTGGAAAGGTTGGGTGTGTGAGAAGGACAAATCGATTCGATTTTGGGGAAGATCCGGAAATATGGGAATTTTTTTTAATTTTTAAGTGATTCTTCACCATTGAGTGATAGGGCCAAAGCCTATGTAGAGCATAATATTTCAAAAAGTTGTGGATGAATTATGGCAAAACTTGGTGGAGAAGGTGTAGTGGGTAAGTGACAAGAACAAGCCGATTCGATTTGGTTCATGTCAGATCCAGATCTGACCTATCAGTGGGATACAAAACGTAAAATGTTGCCTGCAGTAACTAATAATAATGAAGTGCGTGCATGTATAGTGTATATTGTAAGCTACGTATACAAACAAATTATGGATACAATACCAAGATTTTCTGCATTTGAAATTTCTTGAACAACAAAGTTTAAAATGTGTTATCGATGGATGGATGGGTGCTGCTTCTCACACCATCAGTTGCATTGGGCTGCAGACAGTTTAATTGGCTAGGGATCTTTAACGTCCGCCAACGAAGGTCAGTAGACTGGACACCGAGTTTAACATCCACCAGAGGGACGTCACGCACATTGATGAACCATGCTCCCTGTGAAACACCAGGATGACAGTTTATAGCTAGGTCGGGATTCGAACTCAGGTGAGATAGCCTGGTAGGCGAGTGTGCGTACCTCTGGAATCTAGACCATCATGACAGCCCGGGGTTAATGGTCAATGAACAATTTAACAAAAAACATTCTACTTCTCCCAAACTTTCACCTTGTAGAAAGAACCAGTTAAATGGAATTAGGAAAGGCAGGCCTGAAGCAACAGCATCATTTTGAGGATGCAATCTCATTCCCTGGATGGTGACAAGTTAATAAATGTGTCTATGCTAAACATCAAACAGCCCATAATCCCCATTAATCAGACATGTGCAACAGCTGACTAATTGGCAAGCTTATTTTTTAATGAGATAAGCCATGACACACACACACACACACACACACACACACACACACACACACAAACAATTTTAACTTAAAGTATTGTTTACATGACTTGTTAAAGAAACAGCCTCCACAATTATTTGTCTGACAAGATGGTGCAAGAAGATGCACTTGCCCTTCACCTGTCTAATCTCAGTTTCATTCTCGACCAGAATATAAACTGTCAGATTGATGCTTCGCACGCAGCTCGGCATTGCAATGATGAGTGCACCATGTCTATGGAGGGGGTGCTGAGCCAAGGTGCTATCTTCATTGGTGTGTGTTAAAAAAAATCCCATGGTGTCTTTTAAATAGTAGGTGAGATATTGTCGGTGCCTTAATGAGATCACCAATTCCTGCCCTCATGTGAACATGCAAGGATTACACACAAGGAGGTTTTCTGCAGGAGGAGGCCATTCGGCCCACCATGCCTGTGCTGCAGCACTCCAGTATTCATCACTCATCCACACACAATTGCACCTAACAAATCCTGCCAATATCCCCATATCCCACTATCTCCAATGCATGTAGAGATGTAGGTACCTATCTAATTGCAATTGTAAATGATCCATCACCTCCACTGCCACCCACAACACAATGTCTAATGCATGTATGCCTTTAGGGAGCACAGCCGTAATGATGCAACAAAGGGACAAATTCGTCATCAAATCCCAGTTCAATGTGCATTTGCAAGAAGAGCAGTGATGTATGCAGAAACGTCATTCCATCAAACGAAAGTTAGAGATCAAAGTATATACATATAATAGATATGCTCGCCAGTGATAAGGCTTTTTTGTCGGTATGCTTCATTGGACAGTTCAAACGATATGTTTAACATAATCAACTGGAATTTGACAAATGTGTTCCAACTGCTGTGAGTGGCTGTTGGAACCCATCTGTGGATCGGTCCCATCGGCCGATGGGTCTGACCCATCTGTGGATGCACGAGAAATGACAATGCAGACCCATCGGCCGATGGGTCTGCGCCATCTGCGGATGTGTTGTTCACCTTGAAGGAATGTGCATGCATCAATGGTGGATGAGTATGTTTATTTGAACCTAAAAATATTATGTTATTTTTATCTTATCGACAAACGGTTATCGACAAACCACATGTCACGGACTGCTTTATAAACATTTATGACATCAATTGCTTATTTTTAGGTTCAAATAAACATACTCATCCACCATTGATGCATACACATTCCTTCAAGGTGAACAACACATCCGCAGATGGCGCAGACCCATCGGCCGATGGGTCTGCATTGTCATTTCTCGTGCATCCACAGATGGGTCAGACCCATCGGCCGATGGGACCGATCCACAGATGGGTTCCAACATGGCAAAGGAAAGCTGACATTTTGGACATTATCCTTCAGAGCAATAGGGTCTCTTAGTATGTTATACCGTAACCTGGAGTGGTTGTTGTTGTCGGAAAAATTAAACCTTGGGATGTCGGAGCATGGATTAATGTATCATCTCTGCCGTCATTTGAACATTTTGCTGATGGCACCACCACCAATTACACACCATCTCACTCCCAGTAAAACCTGCCTGTTCTCATAGGGTCTATGTGCATTTGTGCATCTATGTGCATCTGTCTATGTGCATCTCCCTCCATCTGTCATATAAAGCGGGCCATGCTAGTTTACAGTGCATGGACACACAGAAAGAAAGAACTGTGAGTGTATTGCCAGTTCTCCATTGTATTATTTTCTTTACAGGAATGAGGCTCGTGGAAGAGCAAGATAATTTAGATTTAATATTTAGGATTAACTTAAGGCTTCATTGTCATTCTGGGGTGAGACAATACAGTTGTTTATGTCATATAGTCGTTTTATGGAATATCCATTTTTATAACCAGCCATTGTGGAATGGACTGTCCTCCATCTGCGAGTTTACCTCTAAATCGTTGTTATTTGAGTCACCAGTCGGCTGCGCACTCCATCGTTTTTACGAGGTCAGGCGTTGCCTTCCAATGACCTGTGAACTCGACGATATATCGAAAATATCTCGACCCGCACACATTTGACAGTATTTTTGCATGCGCACCCCATTTCATTCACTCCTAATGTAATTACTTGCCGATGTTGACCTTTTGTTTCCATTTCACAAGCTATTTATTGTGTCGTCTTCATCTTCCATCAGCGAATCCTCAAAGTGTGCCCTGCTGCTCTGGAGTCGCATCTAACTAAATGCTGGAACATGGAAATGTTCTCCTTATTATAAGCCGAGAGACCTGATTGCACCATGGCACTCTTCCCATTGAAAGAGCTGGGGAAAAGCAAATTCAGACGTGTAATTAACCTTCAAATGCAGCAACTGATACAAAATTGCAGGGCAATCTGTGAGTAAGACCTTTCTCTGCCATGCCAAAACCAGGTTGCGGCCACCTCTTCAGTCAGCATTGCTGCACTTCAAAATTTGGGGAAAGATGAAAGAGCAAAGGTTTATTTTAATGCAAATATAACGGTTTTCTACTCTTTGTGTTCTTTCCTATGCAGCACAAGGCTGCAGGGTAGCATCATTGGCTGAGGGTGTGGCCATGCTGTTGATGTAATGTCCTCTGCAGGTTATGGCAGGAATTTTGAATTTTTTTCAGGGTGACAGTGATAGGTCACGCCTACTCTTCACCAAGGACACCGTGGGTCCTGGGATCTTTAACACCCACCAACTGCCAGCAGATGGGAAGCCCAGTTTAATGTCCATCCAAGGGATGGCACACACGATGAATCACCCTGCATGTGACACACCAAATCAACATCCTAATGGCATCAACAACATTTAGCGGGGGAGGAACATATCATAAAACACAAGAATCGTGCACTTTGTGACACCTTTTTTGGCAGGATGTAGGGCGGGTCATGAAATTTTCAAAAACCACTGGCTACAAGTTGGCACACCCCGCTGATGGCCGGTAGCTGCAAAATTCAAAATGTCCGCCAATAGGTACGAAACGAACAATATCTCACCTTCTACTGATCATTTATCTAAGTGTAATACCACTTTTTCCATGTTTTCGAGTACAGATAATCCATTTTTAAAGAGTATTTTAGGATTTGAAATCAATTTAAAGGTTACAAAGGAAATATCAATAATAAAATAAACCGCCTCTCACCTCCCGGAGGGGGTGTGCCAACTTGTAGCCAGTGGTTTTTGGCTTGGAGAGGTTCAAAGAGAGGTTCAAGCCTCTATCGAGGCTTGGAGAAACAACTGTGTCTGCCAGATCCAGCTCAGTATGGTTGGGAATGGAATGGACGGCTGGAGACATGGGTCCCGTACTGGACCGATTTGGGCGATGCAAGTGCTGCCTGTGCACTTATGCTCCACTGCACATACTTAGGCAGTTAAGACCGAAAAATGGGGCGTATCGTTCATTTTTTCAGGAAAGCACCAAATTTGGCACAGATGTAGTATGGACCTATACAATTGTTTTCCTGAGGGGCGCCCAAAAATTCAGAACCCCTGGTGGCCGCCATATTGAATTTCAACATGACCGCCCTCTGTGACCTATTTCCCTCAATAACCTCTATACTATGAGCGATAACACCACAGTTCCAGTGTCTTACCCCATGTTTTCATGGTCTCTGAATCCAATGGGATCAATTGCATAAAGGTTGGCATCCATCATCTTTAATTTCAAGATGGCCGCCATGGTGTTTCCATTTTCCTTGAATCTCTCATAGTATTTCAGGTAAATTTTCAATTCCAAGTGATACACATTGTTTTATTGGTCTCTGATAACAATGGAATGGTATTAATTAATCAAAGTTACACACAGTTGCAGTTTTAACTTAAAATATTGTGGGCACTTGAAAGGTGGAGGCTCTCGCACAGACGCGTAGTACTACAAGCACTGTCCATCGCAGTCACACAGTGATGTGCAGGGCAGATTTGCCCTGGAGCATTTACAGTTGCCTTTACAGGCCGACTTACAATGGCAGCTTGTAAGCTCTGAACATGCCTCCTGTATCAGTGGTATTGTGGTCCAAATTGGTGTCCAAGAAGTCCCTGTTTTCATCCAACCCCAATCAGCTGGTGATGGAAGTTCTGGGTAGGGCACAAGTGCCTGACTCCATATGTGTCCAGCCTGAAAACATGCACGTTTTAGGTGTTGTTCGAAGGCGTCTGCTGTTGGGGGAATGTGATCAATTGTTCTTGTCTTCTTCGTGAACAAGTGTCGGCGCATGTCATTCACTGTCTTTATCTCGGTAGTCTGGTCATAGAGGATGGCAACATATCTTTCTATGCTCTGTAGATCCATAGTAATAGCGTCCACAGATGGCCTATAAGCGAGAGCATGAAAGGTCTGCGTGATGCTGGGGTATGCCTCCCAAGCCTTACAGGCTGTCTTTTTCCCAATTTGGGCAAAAAATGACACTGTGTCATAGCCAGTGAAGGCATGAAATAATGGCAAAGACTCGGACTTCCTGCGGCCAAGGCCGATGGCAATTTTATGGATGGCAAGGTAGCGGTAGCTTTTACCAGTGCCAATGGCAATCCAGAGTTCCTCCACACCGTGTGACTGGTAGGTTAAGTCGTGTGCTATTGCCAAGACCACAATACAAGACCAAGACCACTCATAGTATAGAAGTTATTGAGGGAAATAGGTCACAGAGGGCGGTCATGTTGAAATTCAATATGGCGGCCACCAGGGGTTCTGAATTTTTGGGCGCCCCTCAGGAAAACAATTGTATAGGTCCATACTACATCTGTGCCAAATTTGGTGCTTCCCTGAAAAAATGAACTATGCTTCCTCTTAACTGCTCTGCTAACATGTGTTAGAGCTTGGAAAGGAAACTGCAAGTGTTTTAAAGCTGCAATTAGGTGCACACCATTGTGCAAATGTCAAGGTGGTTGCTGCAACAATATGGAGTGATGTTGATCGAGCAGGAAAACAATTATCATGTTGGTGTGATTCAGGATGACAGTTCCATTGATGATTTGTGTTCCATTTGATATGTTTCTTCGTTTGCTGCTTGACCTCAGTGACCTTTTAATTGACCTCAAATCCTGAAATACTCTTTGAAAATGGATTATCTGTACTCGAAAACATGGAAAAAGTGGTATTACACTTAGATATACGATCAGTAGAAGCTGAGATATTGTCCGTTTCGTAACTATTGGCAGCCATTTTGAGGTTTGCAGATACCGGCCACCAGGGGGGTGTGCCAACTTGTAGCCAGTGGTTTTTGAAAATCCCGTGCCCGGCCCAAACATCGTGCCAAATTTTAAAAAGGTGTCACAAAGTGCACGATTCCGACATGTTCCTCTCCCGCTAATAGTAAAGCTTATAGGGATGAATATCATAGGGAATATCAATAGATTAAGGAAAACTGCATGATAGTTATGTACTTTAGAACGACCTCATAGGCCATCAGGTGCAAGTTTGGCAGGAAAAGTCATGGTTCGGTCCTGCCAAGACGAAAGAGGACATAGGACATGTTATGAAAGTACAGAAAGATTGCTTCAATGATCAGACAGAAGCTCAACGTCTTTTACTCAGATATCTCTTTCAATGGCAACTTCATTGTCTAAGGTGTCCTCACAGCATCATTGTCCTGATAGAGTAGTGCAGAGGTACCGGTAGTGCACTTACTGTTGATCTCTTTAGTCTGGGTTTCGATTCTCAATGGAATTCGTGGAAGTTTCATTGGAAGTGTTTGTGGGATTTCGTACGCTCTTCCGGTTAATAATTATGAATTCATTTAAATTCGATCCGATTCCTGTACTCCTACTAACTATACCTGGCTTAGCCGTAAAAAGGTACATCTATAACCAGTAATTTATCGATGCTGACGCAGACTGCAAGTCAAGCCCGGGTACCCTGACGCACTTCTGGAAAAGCAGGGGTTTTTGCCCACCACTTCCACACCAAAATGCTGCAGAATACCTTCTGAGCCAAGATCAACAACTCAACCTGGCCTTTGTAGGCTCAGTGCCACGAGGAGGAATACAGCAGGTCCGTGTCCATTGGATGCTCAATCTCATCTCTGTCCGGTGAGGGTTGGACATTGATTAATGCTGTGGTTCTCTTCATGGAGCTCCTGGCAATACAGTTATTACTTTAAAATTAGTTGGGTCAGTACCGGGATTGATGACTTTGAGAGTTGTGAATATATTTTTTTGTACTTTCCATATTGACAGATAAACTCTGACATGACTGCTTATGTGTGGTGCTTGAGCATTTTGTATTCAAACCCAAGTGGAATAAATTTCCCCCCAAACTTCAGATCCTTACTCGTCCCTTATTTACCAACCAATTGCCCTGATTTACCCCCCTTCCCACGCCTCCTCCCCCCCAAGCCCTCTCCCTCCCACAGATCTCCCGATGTCCCTGCTCTCAAATGTTGTACTTGTGCGCTTCCCTCTCTCTCCCCATCTTGTCTCCCGCTCCCTTTATTTTGTCTTATGTGTCCGTTTTTTTTTTGTCATTAATGTTAGCTCTTACACGAGCTTCAATCTTGTATACAAAAAAAAAGAAAGAAAAAAAAAGAAAAAAGAAGAAGAAAAGGTTTCAGATTGGTGCAGTAGTTTCAAAAGTATGCTGGTCTTCAAAGATATTTTAAATCGGAGACCCGTTTGCTAACATCAGCTGGTGAACATTTAAAAAATTCAATGGTGTCTTTTGAAAAAGAGTGGGCAAGTCTTGACCTGGTAACATCACCTTGACCAAATCCCAAATTCATGCCATATCCAACATCGGAATTGCATCCATGGTATTGCCGCGCAATGTAACTTCAAGAAAATGAAGCAATCTATTGTGATGAAAATGTCTCCATGGTGAAATGAGCATCAGACTTCAGGGATGTTATTAGGCCAAAAGCGGTTCCAGATCTCAATTTAAATGAACATATTTGGATTGCTAATATTTTCCCCTCAAAGATCATTGGACATTTCAATCAGCCATGACCTCTCCTAACTCAACACATCTTTAGACTGGCTTCCAGAAGCATACAATCTCTGGAATTAATCTTCAATCAAGCATTCGATGAAATATACTCAGAGGCAAAAGTTATTGTGACATGGAATTTTTTCATTGGTAATCTTGTGAATGAATTTTTGGATTTGAACCAGAGAAAGAGTGTGTTAAAATGGTCGAAGAAACGCAACCAAGCAGTTGTTGTTCGAATTGCATGAAATTTGCAAGAAGCATGACATATTCGAGAAAATGGCCAGCAATGTTCACTTTAAAAGGACAGACAACCAGACGCTTATCATTTCCACTCAATGCAGTCTTAAGAAGTGCAGAAGTCAGAAAAACACCTCTATTCATCGTTTTGGAATAAGTTCGACATGCCACGCCTCGGGGAAAATGACAGATGGAGAGCTATAGGTATGCTTCAGTCTGGTACCTCGCAGCGTGATGTTGCTCGTCGATTCAACGTCCATAGAAACACCATTTGGCACAGCTTCACCGAGCTGACGGTAGGACACGTGTCTACAGGTGCACAGGTGAACGTTACATCAGGCCATGTGTTCTGGAAGGGGATCGTTTTGGAGGTGGGGGCGTTATGATCTGGGGTGGGATAACAGCTGCAGCAAGAACGCCAATGATTGTGATTGAGGGGAACTTGAATGCTGTGAGGTACCGAGACGAGATTTTGCAAATGGCCGCTTTACCGTTTTTGCAACAGAACGGCCCTAGAGTGACGTTTCAACACGATAATGCCAGACCACACGTTGCTCGAGTTGTACAGCAGTATCTTAATCAGAACAATGTTAATGTGTTACCCTGGCCTGCAAGATCCCCTGATTTGTCACCCATTGAACACGTCTGGGATGAAATGGAGCGACGTTTATGACGTCATCCGAATCCTCCAAAAACGCTGCAAGAACTCCACCAAATCCTTCCTCGGATATGGAATGATCTTCCCAAGGACTTTCATCGACGTTTAGTGGCCTCAATGAGGCGAAGGTGCCAGACCTGCATCAATGCACAAGGTGGACACACTCGCTACTGACTGTGTGAACTTGCTTGTGAACCCCCTCTTGTGTTGTGGCTCATTTGCATATGCCAGGTGCACTGTTCTTCTGGACTGTTGATCGTTACCATACCTTGAAACATTTGTCTTTCCATGTAATAACATTTCATTCGCGGCAGTAAAAGTTTAACACTGATTCTGTTTGTTGTTTGTGTGTCACAATAACTTTTGCCTTTGAGTATATTAGTTCTTTGCAATTATCAAAGCACAGTGGGGACTGGGGATCCACCTTTGAATGAATTCCCAGTAGAAACTGGAAAACATTACCAGCACGTCAATACGAGGTCAAGGAAGAGAACTCTCTGTTTATGTACTGCCACAAACATGTCGTTGGCTTCTCTTTCACCAGGTTTCATATTCGATCAAGTCTAAACTGCTGCTCATACTCAATTACAGACAAGGACAAAATAAAAAATCTTGTATATTGTATATGTACTAACACCTATTAACCTTTAACTTTATATTAAATGCCATCCACATCCACACCCCTATTACATTTCATCTCCAAGGAGGAAATCTATTCAATATACTGGAAAATAATGACTTACTCTTTTTGAGAGATACCATGGGACACTTAAGTACAATCGATGGTCCTGCCTGCAATGCACCAACTGAATAGTTTATAGCAATGTCGGCTATCAAAAACAAGACGAGACGGCTCAAAGGTAAGTGTGATAACTCTGCATCGTCCCACTGGACTATTTTAGTATAATGACTCCTCGGGATGATTAAAATAACAAGAGAGGACAAGGCCGCAAAGACTCACCACTTTAGTGGTTAACACGATAGTATCCCGCAAATGGCTGGCAGGAAGGCATAGACTACCTAGAGGTACGCACACTCGCCTCTAAGATGTCTAACCGGGGTTAGAATCTTGGCCCAGCTATAAACTGTCATCCCAGTGTTTCACAGGCAGGGTGATTCATCAATGTGCGTGACATCCCTCGGATGCATGTTAAAACTGGGTGTTACGTCTGCCGGCATTAGATAAATAGACGTTAAATATCCCATGGTGTCCTTCACTAATAGTAGGCGAGCTATCATCGGAACCATTAATAAATTACTAATTCCTGCCAAAACTACTGCTGGGAAAGCAATGGCAAACCACCCAGTACAACCCTTGCAAAGAAAATGCTTAAGGAGAACCGATACTCTGTAACAAAGTATGTCATCAGAATCTTGCAAATTTGGAACCACAGGATGGTGTTTAATTAGCAAGAAGCCAGGAAAGACTCCAAATTGCATAACTACTTTAAGCAGGGATTAAAAAATGGTTTAGTAAATAAAATAGACATAATTTGACATCGTGACGTCAACCGATATGCCTCCGCCCACATTATGTCTTTGATTATTCTAAATATGACCAAAAACCTCAAGACCATTTGACCTCTATCTAATCTGCAGTATACATGTATGTATCGATCATGGTACATGTACTTAGTTTAATTCAAATCCCTACCTCGATAACATTTTTACCTGAAATGACCTCTGACCTTTGACCTTTTGACCTCTTGATACAAAAATATTATCAATTAATCTTTTCATCATGATATACAGGGTGAGTCAAAAGTAGCGCCCGATTTCTGTTTTTTCGGCTGCCAGATTCTTTCTGGGATGTCATGTTGTTAATAATTGTTGGGTATAATTGTTGTTAATAATAATTGTTGTTAATATTGTTGTTGTTAATAATAATTGTTAATAATAAATATTGTTAATAATAAATAATTGTTAATAAATAGAAATCGGGCGCTACTTTTGACTCACCCTGTATATACTTTATATATATATATATATATATACATCATGATATACATGATATATTTTCATCAAGTATACAAAAAAATAATAATAATAATGCTTGCATCAAGTTTGGTCAAAATCCCATCCTTGGTTCACAAGTTATCGCGGTAACAGCAATTTTTACCTTACACTCTGAGCTTTGACCTCTTGACCCAAAAATCTAATCACTTCATCTTCACATCATAATAAGTACTTATACCAAGTTTGGTTAAAATCCCATCACTGGTTCACAAGTTAACGCAGTAACAGAATTTGTACATAGCGTTACCTTTGATCTTTTGACCCCATAATCGAATCAGTTTACCTTTACATAATTATACATACTTGTACTAAGTTTGACTTGGATCCCTTCAGCCGTTCTTAAATTATCGTGGGTACAAAAACCTATCACAGACGCACAGATGGACACACGGATGGGCAACCAAAAACCACACCATCTCCACTGGGCAAAGGTGCTTCTCAGAGTGTAATTCAGGGTGTGTTTCACAGGCAGGGCATGGTTTCTGCAAGAAGAATGGAGGAGTATGTCTCTCTCCAGTCGGTATGTCCTAAGGATATTTTATTTGAAAAAATTTCCAATTTTTTTTTTTTCAACTAAAGTTTTCAACTTCAATTGTTTATACAACGTAATATCACGTATATTACAAATACATTTGTGCATTACGATTGTTTGAATTATGATTGGTGCAAACCATGTCAAACGTGGTTGTACACAGAAACCAATAACGTTTTAGCTAACTGGGTTAGGCCCCACCAGGGAAGGGTGTGCCATCATTGTGAGATCCACCATGAGAAGGCAAGGATATTGCAAAACGTGCACCATTTAGACAATATCAATGAAGCAGAGCGTAGGATGAGAAAAAAAAAATTGATCGTTAATCCAAATTACATTTTTACATTTCCATTCTTTTGAAAATCCAATTAGATGCAGGACAAAAATATAAAATCGAACGAAATATATGGGCCACCAACACTTATGTCAATTCACTGCTCGGATGCATCACCGAGCATTCTCATGAAAAAGATAATGGCAGCTGTGACACATTGAGGTTTTTCATTTTTTTTTGTATAGAGTCGAAGCTTGTAGAGGAGCTACAACACAGATTACACCAGGATGTAAGAGAATGAAAGGAAGAGTACAAAGAGAGGGGGTTGATAGGGAAGAATGAGATTGAACAGACTGAGGATGTTGGTTCCACAGCCGAGAAAAAATACGAACGACTATTTGGAGGTGAGCAGTGAGTATTGATTTTGGAAGCTTCACATTTTTTCCGGTTTGTGTTGTACGTATTCCAACGCATTCCAGAAAGAGTCAGCCAAGAAATATTATTACAGGTACAAAGCAAAAGTTTCTGTTTGGGTAAAATATTATTTCAAACTGCACCTGAGGCTTATGGCAGATCCAGCTTAAGTAAAAACAGAATTTAAATAAATCCCAGTAGACATGTGAAATACAAGTTGAATTCAGGTAAGTAATGAACATTTTTTTATATCATCAGACCTGAAATAGGTCATGGATGAACAATAGCCAAATATAGTTTGAAAATAACTGAGTTGTTCAGCACATGATGGAAGCAATATAAAGGTTATGTCACAATTGTCTTAACCAATGTTCCAGGAAACCAGCCAAGAAACATCTCTGGAGTGACCAATGTAAAAATTTAATATGAGATCCAGAGCCAAACACAAAGACCCTTTCCATCCTCAGTCGGTTTCACAGTAAGTTGTCATCTTGGTGACACCTTCCAATCTTGTTAACTGCTTGTCACTCATGAGTGCTTGTTAAACTCTTCCATTATATAATTACAATCGAGGGAACGTGTAAACAATGACAAAAGTGCAAGAAAGGAAATACACAGTGGCTTACGCCTTTTCAGCCCATATGTATGGATATGGATGCAAAGGAAGATATGAAAGGGAGGTAGGCCTCAGACTCGGACAATCAAAATCTTATTTGAGAGCCACCATGACAGAGCACCACTTAAACTAATCTTGTCCCTCTACCAAGAGAAGGTTAACACACTAAATACAGTTCAGTTAATCCATGACCAAGGGCAAGTGAAGAAATGCCTTTGCACCCTTTGTTTAGATATATGGGTAGAGCGGGATTGTTAATGGATTTTCAATGAATACTCCTACTCGGGGTGCTGGCGAGGATTTAATGCGGTAACAGCGAATGTCCTTTCTCTTACAAAACACCCACTAACTTTTTACTATTTTAATTTGCAGTGTAATCGATATATATATATATATATATATATATATATGTCAGTGCAGTGTCTGTGTTGTGTTGTGTTGTGTTGTGTTGTCCTGTGTTGTCACTGAACTACCCCCTCAAACTTTTGTGAAATCGTACCAAACTTCTGGTATGCACCTATCTCTCCAGTCGGTATGTCCTAAGGATATTTTATTTGAAAAAATTTCCAATTTTTTTTTTTTCAACTAAAGTTTTCAACTTCAATTGTTTATACAACGTAATATCACGTATATTACAAATACATTTGTGCATTACGATTGTTTGAATTATGATTGGTGCAAACCATGTCAAAACAGCAACTCAGGTACAGTCATTTATCTATATATCTACATATCTGGGCAGTGTCTGTTGTCACTGAACTACTCCCTGAAACTTTTGTTTCCGTGGTTGTGAAGTGTTGTTAATAACGTGGTGGTGGTTTTGAATTACGTCGTGGTGAGGTATTTTGAATTATGTGGTGGTGAGGTGTTTTTAAATCACGTGGTGGTGAGGTGTTTTGAATTACATGATGGTGAGGTGTTTTGAATTACTTGGTGGTGAGGTGTTTTTAATTATGTCGTGGTGATGTGTTTTGAATTAGTTAGTGATGAGGTGTTTTGAATTACTTGGTGGTGAGGTGTTTTTAATTATGTGGTGGTGAGGTGTTTTGAATTAGTTGGTGATGAGGTGTTTTGAATTACTTGGTGGTGAGGTGTTTAAAATTACGTGGTGGTGAGGTGTTTTGAATTGCATGGTGGTAAGGTGTTTTGAATTATGTGGTGGTGAGGTGTTTTAAATTATGTGGTGGTGAGGTGTTTTAAATTATGTGGTGGTGAGGTGTTTTGAATTACGTGGTGGGAACGTGTTTTGAATTACATCGGGGTGAGGTGTTTTGGATTACGTGGTGGTGAGATGTTTTAAATTTGGTGGGGGTGAGGTGTTGTAAATTACATGGGGGTGAGGTGTTAAAAATTACTTGGTGGTGAGGTATTTTAAATGAGGTGGGGTGAGGTCTTTTAAATTATATGGGGGTGAGGTGTTTTAAATTACTTAGTGGTGAGGTGTTTTAAATTACTTAGTGGTGAGGCATTTTTAAATCATGTGGTGGTGAGGTGTTTTAAATTACTTCATGCTGAGGTGTTTTAAATTACTTAGTGGTGAGGTGTTTTTAAGTCATGTGGTGGTGAGGTGTTTTAAATTACATGGGGGTGAGGTATTTTAAATTACATGGGGGTGAGGTGTTTTGAATTATTTGGTGGTGAGGTGTTTTGAATTACGTGGTGGTGAGGTGTTTTAAATTACTTGGTTGTGAGGTGTTGTGAATTACGTGTTGGTGAGGTGTTTTGAATTACATGATGGTGAGGTGTTTTGAATTATGTGGTGGTGAGGTGTTTTTGAATTACGTGGTGGTGAGGTGTTTTAAATTACTTGGTGGTGAGGTGTTTTGAATTACATGGTGGTGGGGTATTTTAAATTACTTGGTGGTGAGGTGTTTTGAATTACGTGGTGGTGAGGTGTTTTAAATTACTTGGTCGTGAGGTGTTTTGAATTACGTGTTGGTGAGGTGTTTTGAATGACGTGGGGGTGAGGTGTTTTGAATGACGTGGGGGTGAGGTGTTTAGAATTACGTGTTGGTGAGGTGTTTTTGAATTACGTGGTGGTGAGGTGTTTTAAATTACTTGGTGGTGAGGTGTTTTGAATTACATGGTGGTGGGGTATTTTAAATTACTTGGTGGTGAGGTGTTTTGAATTACGTGGTGGTGAGGTGTTTTAAATTACTTGGTCGTGAGGTGTTTTGAATTACGTGTTGGTGAGGTGTTTTGAATTACGTGGTCGTGAGGTGTTTTGAATTACATGTTGGTGAGGTGGTTTGAATTACGTGGTGGTGAGGTGTTTTGAATTACGTGTTGGTGAGGTGTTCAAAATTACTTGGTTGTGAGGTATTTATAATTACGTGGTGGTGAGGTGTTTTGAATTACATGGTGGTGAGGTGTTTTGAATTACTTGGTGATGAGGTGTTTTAAATTACTTGGTGGTGAGGTGTTTTGAATTACTTGGTGGTGAGGTGTTTTAAATTATTTGGTGGTGAGGTGTTTTAAATTACTTGGTGATGAGGTGTTTTGAATTACTTGGTGGTGAGGTGTTTTAAATTACTTGGTGGTGAGGTGTTTTAAATTACTTGGTGGTGAGGTGTTTTGAATTACTTGGTGGTGAGGTGTTTTAAATTACTTGGTGGTGAGGTGTTTTAAATTACTTGGTGTTGAGGTGTTTTGAATTACTTGGTGATGTGTTTTAAATTACTTGGTGGTGAGGTGTTTTGAATTAAGTGTTGGTGAGGTGTTTTGAATGACGTGGTCGTGAGGTGTTTTGAATTACGTGTTGGTGAGGTGTTTTGAATTACGTGGTGGTGAGGTGTTTTGAATTACGTGTTGGTGAGGTGTTTTAAATTACTTGGTGGTGAGGTATTTATAATTACGTGGTGGTGAGGTGTTTTGAATTACGTGGTGGTGAGGTGTTTTGAATTACTTGCTGATGAGGTGTTTTGAATTACGTGGTGGTGAGGTGTTTTGAATTACGTGGTGGTGAGGTGTTTTGAATTACGTGGTGGTGAGGTGTTTTGAATTACGTGTTGGTGAGGTGTTTTAAATTACTTGGTGGTGAGGTATTTATAATTACGTGGTGGTGAGGTGTTTTGAATTACGTGGTGGTGAGGTGTTTTGAATTACTTGCTGATGAGGTGTTTTGAATTACGTGGTGGTGAGGTGTTTTGAATTACGTGGTGGTGAGGTGTTTTGAATTACTTGGTCGTGAGGTGTTTTGAATTACTTGGTGGTGAGGTGTTTTGAATTCCATGGTGGTGAGGTGTTTTAAATTACTTGGTGGTGAGGTGTTTTGAATTACGTGGTGGTGAGGTGTTTTGAATTACTTGGTGATGAGGTATTTTGATTTCCGTGGTGGTGAGGTATTTTGAATTATGTGGTGTTGAGGTGTTTTAAATTACTTGGTGGTGAGGTGTTTTGAATTCCGTGGTGGTGAGGTGTTTTGAATTACTTGGTGGTGAGGTGTTTTGAATTACGTGGTGGTGAGGTGTTTTGAATTCCGTGGGCGTGAGGTGTTTTGAATTACGTGTTGGTGAGGTGTTTTGAATTACGTGTTGGTGAGGTGTTTTGAATTCCGTGGTGGTGAGGTGTTTTAAATTACTTGGTGGTGAGGTGTTTTGAATTCCGTGGTGGTGAGGTGTTTTAAATTACGTGGTGGTGAGGTGTTTTGAATTCCGTGGTGGTGAGGTGTTTTGAATTACGTGGTGGTGAGATGTTTTGAATTCCGTGGTGGTGAGGTGTTTTGAATTACTTGGTGGTGAGGTGTTTTGAATTCCGTGGTGGTGAGGTGTTTTGAATTCCGTGGTGGTGAGGTGTATTAAATTACGTGGTGGTGCCGTGTTTTGAATTACGTGTTGGTGAGGTGTTTTGAATTACGTGGTGGTGAGGTGTTTTAAATTACTTGGTGGTGAGGTGTTTTGAATTACGTGGTGGTGAGGTGTTTTGAATTACTTGGTGATGAGGTATTTTGATTTCCGTGGTGGTGAGGTATTTTGAATTACGTGGTGGTGAGGTGTTTTAAATTACTTGGTGGTGAGGTGTTTTGAATTACGTGGTGGTGAGGTGTTTTGAATTCCGTGGTCGTGAGGTGTTTTGAATTTCGTGTTGGTGAGGTGTTTTGAATTACGTGTTGGTGAGGTGTTTTGAATTCCGTGGTGGTGAGGTGTTTTGAATTACGTGTTGGTGAGGTGTTTTGAATTACGTGTTGGTGAGGTGTTTTGAATTACGTGTTGGTGAGGTGTTTTGAATTACGTGGTGGTGAGGTGTTTTAAATTACTTGGTGGTGAGGTGTTTTGAATTCCGTGGTCATGAGGTGTTTTGAATTCCGTGTTGGTGAGGTGTTTTGAATTACGTGGTGGTGAGGTGTTTTAAATTACGTGGTGGTGAGGTGTTTTGAATTACGTGTTGGTGAGGTGTTTTGAATTCCGTGGTGGTGAGGTGTTTTGAATTACGTGTTGGTGAGGTGTTTTGAATTATGTGGTGGTGAGGTGTTTTAAATTACTTGGTGGTGTGTTTTGAATTCCGTTGTCGTGAGGTGTTTTGAATTCCGTGTTGGTGAGGTGTTTTGAATTACGTGGTGGTGAGGTGTTTTAAATGACGTGGTGGTGAGGTGTTTTGAATTCCGTGTTGGTGAGGTGTTTTGAAATCCGTGTTGGTGAGGTGTTTTGAATTACTTGGTGGTGAGGTGTTTTGAATTCCGTGGTCGTGAGGTGTTTTGAATTACGTGTTGGTGAGGTGTTTTGAATTACGTGTTGGTGAGGTGTTTTGAATTACGTGGTGGTGAGGTGTTTTAAATTCCGTGGTCGTGAGGTGTTTTGAAATCCGTGTTGGTGAGGTGTTTTGAATTACGTGTTGGTGAGGTGTTTTGAATTACGTGGTGGTGAGGTGTTTTAAATTCCGTGGTCGTGAGGTGTTTTGAATTCCGTGTTGGTGAGGTGTTTTGAATTACGTGGTGGTGAGGTGTTTTGAATTACGTGGTGGTGAGGTGTAATCATCCCAAACTTCCAGTCTGCACCTACCGCTCCCGTGTGTATGTGCCGAGGGGTTCGTTTTGGAATTATATATATATTTTCAACCTAAATCTTCACCCTAAATTGCCTATAAAAATGTAATATCACAAACACGACAAATAAATTTGTTGAAAATAATTGTTTGTATTATGATTGGTGAAAATCATGACAACACAGCAACTCAGGTGCAGTCATTAGCCTCAGCTAAAATAAGCCCGTTCCTCAGTATCGACGCTTGGTGAGGCGAGCGCAGCGAGCCGAGCCAAGCTAGTCTATTAATACTCCTGGACAGCTTGATAATGATAATTGAGAACATGTCGATCTGTATAAGTTGGTATTACAACTTATTTCATGTGACTCACTGAATGTTTCTTTACTTTTCATGACACTCCCAGATATGATATTTACCTCCGCCACCAAAGGTGGATGGAGGTTATGTTTTCACCCCTGTCTGTTTGTCTGTCCGTTTTTGAACAAGATATCTCAAAAAGTTGCGAACGGATCCGGACGAAATTTGGCAGAGAGGTAGCATGTTTGACAAGGACCAAATGATTACCTTTTGGTGAAGAACCGGATTCGGATCCGGCTCGTAGAATGTTTTACAGTGATTCTTCACCATTGAGAGATCGGGCTAAAACCGATACATAGCACGATATCTCAAAATAATTGTGGACGGATTTGGACGAAACTTGGTGGACAGGTTGGGTGTCTGACAAGGACAAATAGATACGAATTTGGTGAAGATCTGAATATGGATTCGAATATGAGAGTTATTTAATTTTTTTAAGTGATTCTTCACCATTGGGAGATGGCGCTAAAACCAACATATAGCAGGATATCTCAAAGAGTTGTGGACGGATTTGGACGAAACTTGGTGGACCGGTTGGGTGTCTGACAAGGAAGATTCGATTCAACTTTGGTGAAGATCAATATCCGGATCCAGCTAGTAGAATTTTTTAAGTGATTCTTCACCATTGAGTGATATGGCCAAAAATGATATATGGCAGGATATTTTAAAAAGTTATGAACGAGTTATGAATAAACTTGGTGGATGAGTTGTGTAGGTGACAAGAACAAGCCGATTCTATTTTGGTGCAGGTCCGTATCCAGATCCGGCCTATCAGTAGGATAGAAAACGTAAACTCTTCACCAGGCTGAGTTTTGCTCTCCACTGAGTGCCGTTCTCGTAACAGAATGTGATATTTCGGCTTATTTTTTTAAATCAAATTGACAACCCGAGTGAATCAAGAGAAATATTCTGGGGGATGAATGGGGAGGAGAGGGGAGGGACACGTTGCACCCAGAATAACCTAGAATACATCTCTAAACTGGGACAGCACTGGGCAGAGCACAAAACTCCACCAGGCTGAACAGTTTACGTTTTGTATCCACTGATAGGCCGGATATGATCCGGACCTGAATCAAAATCTCATCGGCTTGTTCTTGTCACCGACTCAACCAATCCACCAAGTTTCTTTCAAATGCGGTCATAATTTTTTGAGATATCGTGCTATGTATCGTTTTTGGCAAAATCTCTTAATGATGAAGAATCACTTTGAAAATTATATCATCCTGATCCAGATCTTCACCAAAATCTAATTAATTCGTCCGTGTAACACACCCAACCTGTCCACCAAGTTTTGTCAAAATCCGTCGGTAATTTTGGAGATACCCTGCTCATAGACAGACAGACAGACAAACAAACAAGAAAGATGTCGTGCATAACAATACTTGAGAAATCCATAAAACAAATTTGACCTTAAAAATAATTGGAAGTTGAATTTCATGACCAAATAAGCAAATCCTCTTCAAATTTCAAGTCAATTGGATGAAAATTGACGATTTTAGAAATTCGGCCTATGTTGACCTTTTTACTTTTGGACCTCAAAAAAATATATAATTGGTGGTTGAATCCATTGACATGATATGCAAATCTTCTTAATATATCAAGTCAATCAGATGAAAATTGACAATTTTAAAAATTCGACAAAGTTGTCGTTTGGCCTACGTTGACCTTTTGACCTCAAAATCAATAGACTTCTTGCTTATGACGAACTCTACCATTTCGTTAAGTTTTGTGACCTGCAGGCGATTGACATACAGACAGACAAACCGACAGACATAATGACGCACACGACCAACCGATATCCTTGAAATACCTTCCATCGTCATAAGTAACAAACGGACAAACAGACAGACAGACACACAGAAAGACAGACAGACAGACAGGGGTGAAATGCTAACCTCCGTCCAGCTTCGGTGGCAGATGTAACAACTAAATATTCAAAACTTCCTTCACGTGGTATTGTGCGACAGACTGGTGTACTCACAAAATATTTTCCACCACAAGCATCTTCAAGCAATCACATTCATGACAACAGAGGTAACCCCCAATGACTTACCGTACTCGTACAATCCTGAAATGCTTCTGGCACACCTGAATTTGTGGGGAAAGAGGGGGGAGGGGGGAGGGAGAGGGGAGGGGGAAGAGGATAGGGATTTTATACTGTGACTAGGCTTTTGCTGGTGTTTGATATCATACTCGATGAAAAAAAGAGGTCAATTGAAAACAGGTATCTTGGGAGTTATTTCATAAAATAATAATTGAGAAACAGTTTACTTCAATTTATTCTGCTTCAGTTGAAAATTTACCCAGTAATTGATAAATGAGAAAGAGTATATTGGCTCCAATCACAATAAAATACGCCATTTGGTGCCTGTCTGTCTGTCAGTCTGTCTGTCTGTCTGTCTGATTAATTGTTGACTGCGATACATTCCGTTGTTACTTATCCAATCTCAACCAAACTTGACAGGATCACTAATGGTTACACAATGAAGGTAGTACCGCATTCATTAGCTCCCCTCCCCAAGGGGGGTTTGTCCCCCGAGCAGGTTTTCCCCATCATTGCCGTCAGTGGGGTTGCATGTTGTGGTGTATATCAATGTAAAGTTAGCTTTACCGTCGCGTTTTTCCAAGGCCGCTTCGAATAACAAAACTAACGATAATAGCAAAATATTAATGTTAATACAGAACAATGTTAATACCATTAATATCCCACCTCCGCAAGGGGTTTTTCCCCCTTGAACAAGCATCGAGTCAACGTTTATAAATCGCTTATCATGATGTTTTTGTGGGAGTGACGGCTCTCCCACTACCAGCGGCAAAATTATTATAAACCACAAACACGCAAGATTAGCTTTTTTTAACAGTCGATAATGCTGTATAAAACACTAAATAAATAAATTTGAAGGAATCCCGACACCCATGAGGTAAGTTTTACTTGCAGAACTGAGCGAAGATCTACTGTACTCTATATATCCCAAAAGGGTTGGGTAAATAACATGACCCTTGCTGCCGCTGACGTGGCGTTTTTCGGGGCGGCCTTTTGAAAGTTGAAACTCGCTCCTTCTGTTTAACACGAAACTGAAAGGGAGGAAGGCCGGGTTGTGCTCATTTACCAAGCAGCAAGCTAGCGCTTGCCAAGCCAGCCGTTCCTTAAGGGTTTTGAATGGAGTGCTTGTTCGAATGCTTAAACCACTTGGCGATCTCTCCACAAGAAACTTGGTAAATGAACACACATCCAATGATCTTGAGACCCGACCATAGATCAACTGTAATCTATACACCCGAAAGAGCAATGTCCCTTCGTGCTGCTCGCGTAGTGAGCGGGTGTACTCGTAATGAAAATTTTAATTTTTGCAAACACTTTGGCTCTACCTAATAGTCCGGCAGCTAAGCTAAATATAGCATAACAATTGTGCATTTTGTGAGGAAAGCACCAGATTTGGCACACTATTAGACTATCATATTATGAAAAGATCTGGATATTGGGCCATCTCAGATTCAGAGATTTGATTTTTGCAAGATTTGCAGGTTTTGCAGATTTGCAAGCTGAGATTGCAACGCCGGGGACGGCCGACTCCTTCCTGCGAGCTGCCCACGTCACCCGCACAAGAAGAGCTCATCAAATCACTGCAGCGGCACTGCACATCCTGCAACACCGTGCGTATGAACGCCACTGTATGACGTATGCTGATGATGCAGAAGACCTGCCTGAGTTCGAAGACTGGTGTCACCAGAGAGGAGAAGACATTCCCAACTTTCAGTACTGGGCAACTGTGCTGGAACTAGAGATGTTGGTACTGGTCTACGTGCGTTCTCTGCGGCAGGCTTCATTCACGACGTACCTTGATGCCCTGACGCAACTGGTCCCATGGTTCCATGCCTTAGACCACACACACTATGCCAGGTGGGTCCCTGTTCACCTGAGGGACATGGTCGCACTCCCAATGAAGCACCCAGATGTAGCCAGAGAATTCAGGGCTGGCAACTTCACTGTACAGAAGACGAAGAAGGTGTTCTCTTCGATCCCAATCGAATCGAAATCTTGCAAAAATCAAATCTCTGAATCTGAGATGGCCCAATATCCAGATCTTTTCATAATATGATAGTCTACTAGTGTGCCAAATTTGGTGCTTTCCTCACAAAATGCACAATTGTTATGTTAAGTTGCCCCACTATAATACAAAAATCCAAGAGCAAGCCCTGCATATATTGATCCAAATGAATTTGCATAAGCTCCACAACAATTTTTTTCTTCTTTTAAATTAGATGTCTCACATCAATTCAAGGATGTGTAATTTATGAGGAAAAGGAAAAGAAGGGCAGTTATCACAAAGAGTTACTCATCAACAAGTCTGTCTCTACTAGAAAGGTCGGGCCATTGGCACAGGGCGCAATCAGCATCTTGTTTTTATCCAAATCATGCAGGAACTATCACAGAGTGTGAAAAATAAATAGTCCCACACACCTGGTGGTCCAGCGCACAAGGGAAGAGTGCCATGACAACACCCAGCCACATTATCATGAAGGTCAACTCTTGAACAAAATCACACCTTTCGTTCCATATCTCCCTCCACCCTGCTTTTGGCATTTCCCTTTTTCCTGCTGTTCACTTTCTTGTGTTATGACCCAGCTCTTCCACAAGCCGAGACCATGTATATAAATAAATACATATATATAATATATATATATATATATATATATATATATATATATATATATATATATAATAATATTTATTATATTATATATATTATTATATCTATATAAAAGAAAGTTTTTGTTTGTTTGTTTGTTTGTTTGTCTGCATGCGCTAATCTCCTGAACGGTGAAAGATAGGAGAAAACCTCTGAAACAAAAAATGTCGGGACGGGCCCCGGGAAGGTTATAGGCTAGGTGGCGAGGCCGGTCGAGGCCGCTTCAGCCGGGCTGCTGGGCCCATTTCGCAATTAAAAGCTGAGCTGAATTATAGTAGTCAATCTTCTACGGCCGCAAGTAAAAGCTGAATTATAGTAGTAAATTCATTCAAAAAGAACTTAAAATGTTGGGATGGGCCCCGGGAAGGTTATAGGCTAGGTGGCAAGGCCGGTCAAGGCCGCTTCAGCCAGGCTGGGCCCATTTCACAATTAAAAGCTGAGCTGAATTATAGTAGTCAATCTTCTACGGCCACGAGTAAAAGCTGAATTATAGTAGTAAATTCATTCAAAAAGAACTAAAAATGTCGGGACGGGCCCCGGGAAGGTTATAGGCTAGGTGGCAAGGCCGGTCAAGGCCGCTTCAGCCAGGCTGGGCCCATTTCACAATTAAAAGCTGAGCTGAATTATAGTAGTCAATCTTCTACGGCCGCGAGTAAAAGCTGAATTTTAGTAGTAAATTCATTCAAAAAGAACCCGAACAACGCCGGGTGCTTTCTGCTCGTGTATATATATATATATATATATGTGCATTTCCACAGCCATGGATGGTGCAATCCAAGAAAAGCTCTCCTTGGCCAAAAGTTAATACCTTTTTCAAAAAAAGGTCTTCTAGGTCATTGGATACCAAGGCCTTCTAGGTCATTGGAATCTCCCATGCTGAGGCTAAGTCCATGGGCCTATCACTTTCCCATTACAAACAGTTCGGTGGTCTCTCTGTCTTCCACCGCCTCCTTTCTGGTCTTGCACCCTCTGCTTTTTCTGTGCTTTGTCGACCCCAGCTCCCACCCCGTGGTTCTACATGGCGTTTCCACCACCATCTCAGATCGTCCCAAATAAAAAATACCATGATCTTTTCTACCCTCACTAACTTCCACACCCCAACTAAAGCCCTCCTCCTTCCAAACTTACAGTTTTGCCATCATGTGAGCTTCCTTCTGTATCCATCTTGTCCTCTCCTGCCCCCTTATTCCTCCCCACACCCATTGTTTGTCCAAGTCTCCCTCTATGTTGGCCTTCATTTCCAGGATAGGAAATGGTGGAGAGCTGTGGTTAAGAGCTCATGCATGCTACATGAAAGTGGGAAGGTAAATAGATTAGAAAATTAACAGAAGAAAGAGAATGAGAGAGGAAAATTATCCATCTTGCTAATGTGCAGCGAGGACCTCTAGCACTAAAACAAACAAAAACAAGTACAAAAAGGTTTAATTAAAACAAAAGCCACGTCGATGTTACACAATGCCTAGATGCAGCTGTGCCTATAACGTCGATGTTATAGGCACAGGACATTCCTATTGATTCGATTACTTGATGTTATTTTTGTGCAAAGTGAAAATATATCTCGGCAATTTCCCGTGTGTGGCGACGAATTTTTAATATATCTCGGCATTTTCACATCTGTTATTTCAGGCGGTGTATGACTAACCATGCCGCGATTTAAAAATATATATATATTTAATAAATATATATATATTTAAACAAAATATATATATCTCGGCATTTTCCCGTCTGTTATTTCGGGCGGTGTATGACTGACCATGCCGCGATTTAAAAAAAATATATCTCAATGGACTTGAAGTTACAGGCCTTTGAGAATTCATTTCGTTCTATAAAGGGCAACTTTCATCGGATTTTCTTCCCGTTTTTTTTCAACCGAGTCTAAAACTATGTTAGCGACTGCGAAAAATGAAATGATATATCGAATTTGATTTGAAATAAAACTGTGTGAGAGAGGAAGACACCACGGGCCTACAAAACAGGCCTCAAAGCTATGCGAGTTAATAAAATGGTGGATATTTGTTTATATGAAGCCTCTCCCAAAATGGGTGGAGCTATAGTTCCCAGAATGGGTGGAGCTTTGAGGTTTTGTCTTCTCTGCAAGAACAAGAACAAGAAGAAGAAGAACAAGAAGAAGAACAACAACAGCAGAGGGCACTCTATTAGCAGCGTCTGCGACGCGGCTAAAAATATTTGGTCATTTTCTTTGTTTGTCATACCCATCACTGTACAACTTGCTGTGGCCCACAGAATTCATCACAATGTGTCATCATGTGTATATAAATACTTGTCATGATACTAGAAGATCCCCAATAGCTCGTGATTTTGTTCAGGCTGTGTTATAGTGTGTATGTGTGTGTGTGTGTGTGTGTGTGTGTGTGTGTGTGTGTGTGTGTGTGTGTGTGTGTGTGTGTATACAGTCGTGGCCAAAAATATTAGCACCCTTGCTTGCACTTTTTTCAAATAACTCAAAATTTTCTCTGAAAATAAGTTGAAATTTCTTCTGAAAATAATCTCTGAAAATCCGCCTCCTGGTTATGTCGGCGAGGTTGCGTTTTTTCGGGGCTGTCCACGCTCTCCACACCATCAGGGTTGGGTGGTTGTTCCCGTTTGTATTTTTGTCAAGGCTGTATTTTATTTTGCAGTGTGTGTGCCTGCTGTGTGTCCCTGGGGGGATCGTGGTGTGGATCGTTCATGCCTGTGTAGGATCGTCGGTTTTTTCGTGCCGCATTTTTTGTGGTCTGGTGTTTTGGGTTTCCTACCTTGAGGCTTTGTTTTCTATCAGCGGTCGATTGTAGTCCTTTCACTTTCGTTCTCTCGCTATTTCCCAGTCTTTTCACTCCATACTTCCTTGTTTAAAATCTCAACTAAAAATATTTTTTTTCCCCTTCTTTGTTCTTGTTCGTTCATTCGTTCGTTCGTTCTTCGACCACGTGTTTCACCCCCATTTCCCCAGATAGTTTTCACGGTTTAGTTTAACGATGTTTAAACTTTCCCCTGAAGTGCTGTATTCTGTCGTATATTATAACACATTTTTCTTCTTCTTCTTCTTTAAAAGGATGCTTTCGACTTGCTCGAAATTTCGAATCTATTCATTCCAAAAAAAAATTCCATCTCTTACAGTTCCTCCTTCCTGCATTCCCTAAACTCACCTGCATTCCACCCCTCCTCCAACGTTTTCAAACGGATCTCTGACTCGAAAATCACAAGAAACTAATTTTGTAATAAATGTTCATTACCCATAAATCGTACAACACTTTCTAAAATCCAAACTCACCCCTCCCCTCCTAATCTTCCCCATCATCCATCCCCTTCAAATCTCCCCCCTTGCCCCTTCCCTCCTAAACTCCCCCCTCACCCTCCCCTCCTAAACTCACCCCTCACCCTCCCTGCCTAAACTCCCCTCCTAAACTCCCTCCTCACCCCTCACTTCTGAAACTCCCTCCCTCACCCCACCCCTCCTAAACTCCCCCCTTGCCCCTCCCCTCCTAAACTCCCTCCTTGCCCCTTCCCTCCCAAACTCCCCCCTCACCCCTCCCCTCCAAATCGCCCTACCCTACTTTTTTCTCCAAGTACAGTAGGAGAAAAAGCCTGGTGTTGGCTTAGCGGTTAGGGTGCTGGCTTGGGATCCTAGGATCCTGGGTTCGAATCCCAGTCGATCACTAAATTAACACCAGGGGGGTTCACTCAGCCTGTCATCCTTCCGAGGTCGGAAAATTGAGTACCAGCTTGCTGGGATGAATGATCCCAGTGTGTACCCCGGTTTAGAATAGGTACACCTTATCCCTGCGCATCGTCAGAGGCGATGAAGGGTTGGTGCCAGCAAGGGCATCCAGCCATAAAAACATTGCCTCAAACAGGGAACCATGATTGTCATGGGGTCCGCAAGGCTAACCCCTGCTCTAGCGGGGAAAATGGCCTTTAAAACGATCATTTATTCATTCATTCATTCTCCCCTCTCACCCCTCCTACTCAAAGCGTCCGAACACGCTTCTTCTCACCTCCCTCTCCCCCAACCTTCTTCCTCGCTCTGCCCCCTCCTCAAACAACACCTCATTGTGCCTCACTGAATCACCATCAAACCTTTTGTCGGCCTCATCCTTCCCTTTCTGCTAGCTATTCTGAAATCTCTGACACAATATCAACAGCTCTCCCTACCTCCTCCTCCTCTTCCTCATCTTACCCTACCCTCGCCTCCCATGTCCTGTATCCGATGCTCCCCCTTCCTCTTCCTAAATGAAATGGACCTCAAACATCCGGGGCCTTTGCTCAAACCTGATTGATCTCTCCATACCGGTTGCTTCTGACAAACCAGACTTAATCTACTTAACAGAAACTTTCCTCCTTCAAGATGTCTCTGATTCCTTAATATCTCTCCCGGGTTACTCCCTCCTCCGGTATGATAGACCTGAGCCTCGTCCTGGAGGTGGGGTTGCTATCTTTATCAAAAACTCTCTTCCTCACTCTCCCTGCACTGCCCTCTCTCCCCCTCACCCCCAGGAGTACCTCTGGTTACGGCTTCCCCTTCACTCCCACCTTTTGTTCATATGTGTATTGTACCATCCACCAAACAGTGATGACTCCATCTACATCTCGCTGTCTGATAATATGGACCAACTTCTATCTACTCATCCCAACTCTCTCTTCCTCATATGTGGTGATTTCAATTGTCATCATGTCAGTTGGCTGGGTGTGGGTACCTCTCTCACCAGCCATGGCTCCTCTGCAAAGGACTTCTGTGACTCATTGGGACTGAGACAATCTGTCAATTTCCCGACCCGGATCTCAGTCAACGGAGCAACTTCTCTTCTAGATTTGGTTATGCCTAACTTCCCTGCAAATGTCTGCTGTTCTTCTTCTGCTCCAATCGGCTCATCTGATCATGTGATTGTTAAAGTGGACATATCTCTGGCCGTTCTCAGAGAGCCTCCTCAGCGTCGACGAGTCTGGCATTTCACTCAGGCCAACTGCCACGGTCTTCAAGCAGTCATCAATCATCTGGACTGGTCTCCCATCTCTACCGCCTCTGACATCAACTCATCCTGGGAATTCTTCCAAAGTAAATTGCTCTCTCTCATGCACAGATTTATCCCATCTCGTCTTCAGTTGTCATACCCTTCCTCCCTTCCATGGTACACGGAATCTTGTGGTGAGGCAGTTGCCCAGAAACAACTTGCCTTCGCCTCCTGGAAAGCAAATCCAACGGAAGGAAATCTCATTTCCTTTCACAAAGCCCGAAGCAAGTGTGTGTCCACCCTCAGGAGAGCCAGGAAACAATATCTCTCCTCTATCAAGACCGAACTCTCAAACCTGTCTCCCTCTTCCAAATCCTGGTGGCGTCTGGTCAAATCTATTTCTGTTGTTTGTTCCCCCTCCATCCCCTCCCTTAACTGAAACGGCTACACAGCTGATTCCGCATGTGAAAAAGCTGAATGCTTCAACTCTGTGTTTGCCTCAGTTGTTAGGGTTCTCTTCACCTTAGCAGGATATCTAAAAAAGTTGTTTACGGATTTGGCCGACATTTGGTGGACATATTTTATGTGTGGCGAGGACGATTTGTTTTGATTTTGGTGAAGATCTGGATCCGGATCCGGATATGAGAATTTTTTAAATATTTTAAGTGATTCACCATTGAGAATGAATGAATGATCGTTTTAAGGCCATTTTCCCCGCGAGAGCGGGGTTATCCTTGCGGGCCCCATGACAATCATGGTTCCCTGTTTGAGGCAATGTTTTTATGGCCGGATGCCCTTCCTGACGCCAACCCTTGGTCGCCTCTTACGATGCGCAGGGATACGGTGTACCTATTCTAACCGGGGTACACACCGTGATCATTCATCCCAGCAAGCTGGTACTCAATTTGCCGACCTCGGAAGGATGACAGGCTGAGTCAACCCCCCTGGCGTTAATTCAGCGATCGACCGGGATTCGAACCCAGGATCCTAGGATCCCAAGTCAGCACCCTAACCGCTAAGCCAACACCAGGCTGAGAGATGGGGCTAAAAACGATATATCGCATGATATTTCAAAAAGTTGTGGACGATTTATGACAAAACGTGGTGGATGAGTTGGTTAGATAACAAGATCAAGCCAATTCGATTTTGGTTCAGGCCGGTATCTAGATCTGGCCTCTCAGTGAGATGCAAAACATAAACTGTTCAGCCTGGCGGAGGTATGCTCTCTACCGAGTGCCATTGTAGTTGAACCATTTGACCACTTTCACTTGCTTAACCCTCCCCTGACATTTTGAGATAAATAGTCAATTTTCACTGAGTTTTTAGAAAGCAATAATGATTTATTAACGCTCACCATAGCACAATAATGGCGGCCCCAGATAACAAACTAAACATGCCGTTCCCTGATTGGCTGGCGCAAGCAACACATACATCCTGAGCGTTGACCACGTTTCCGGGCGCATTTTTTTATTGCATTTTATTTTATTTATTCTTAAGCTATCAATAATTTTATGCTTTTTCTCGCTGTTGTACAGACAGTTGAGGAGAATAAAATCCAAAAATTTGAGATCCATATAAGTGGAACCGGTTCAAGCCTGCACCAAAAATAGGACCAGTTTCATCAAAATGGTGTGTTTAGTTCAAGTTATAATGAGTGAAATGTTTACAGACTCACTCTGACTAAACTTACGAATGGACACTCCGCGATCGCATAAGCTCACCGGATTAAAGTCCAGGTGAACTAAAAATGAGGTGCTACGTGCACAACAATTGGTTGGCATTCTATTGGAGTATCCAAAATGAATTAATTGTTTATCAGCTTTACCATAAGCCTGGTGTTGGCTCAACAGTTAAGGTCACTGGCTTCAGATCTTAGGGTCTTGAGTTTGAGCCAGTAATGATGCAACCAGAAGCTACAAGCTGCATACGAAATAAATAATAATCAGCTTTACTCTATTAGCATTTTTGTGGCCAAGACACCATGGTACTGAGATGAGCTAGCTCAAGACTCCTGAGCGATGTCGGCACATATCTCTAGCCTTACTTGATGCATTGGGCCATAATTCATACTTTAGACAGATCAAACCCATGAACTGTGATGTCGTCCTCCTCCTCGGTCTCTCCATCTTGTATGCCACTCACTTTTGCCTCTGATTCACTCATTGCCTTGGGGCTTGAATCCTTTTTTGGGGGAAAAAAAAGTTTTGCATTCTCCGGACGGATATCAGGAATCTATTACATTGTCCCTATTGTAATAAGCTGGAACTGGTGGCGTGACACTAAAATGAATCTCTCACGGATAAAGCACCAATCATAGAATAGTTTTAAAAGCAAAAAATATTCCAGAATAAACAAACGGAGGTCCAAAGCAAAATCTGTGGTCAGAAACTCAAGTCATCTTTAATTGGTATCCATTGATATGATAATTTACTTTCAAACTACATTGGATACCAGAAACGTTTTTTTAACTCAGACAGTGAGAGGGCCATGTGACATGCAATAAGTGAGAAAACATATCATTGAAAATTTGGTCAAATGTAGCTATTGAAGGAACTGCGCTCCAACGCGAGTCGAAAGAATTGACGCGACCAAAGACGGAATTCGTCCGAGTTGCTTTATTGAAACAAAACAGCTCAGGTATTCTGACAAGCCCGTTTATCGGGCAGCAATATATATACACATTTATGTCGGGAAGTTTGCCCGGCAAAAGCTATACCGGGCATGCCCGGGTGTCAAGGGCGAGCCTTGGAAAGGCGAGTCTGGACCTGCCCGGGCGTGTTTGGCTGCGGCCTGGCAAATCGAGGCTGGGCGTGCCCGGGCGCTCTGGGCGAGCCCTGGAAAGGCGATAGCGGGCATGCCCGGACGCTCTGGGCGAGCCCTGGAAAGGCGATAGCGGGCATGCCCGGACGCTCTGGGCGAGCCCTGAAAAGGTGATAGCGGGCATGCCCGGACGCTCTGGGCGAGCCCTGGAAAGGCGAGAGCGGGCATGCCCGGGAAAGACGAGACCGGGCGTGCCCGGGAGGTTCGGGCGTGCCCGGGAACAGTGAGTCCGGGCATGCCCGGGAGAGGCGCGTCTGGCCGTGTTCTGGCCGGTGCAAGGCGATTGTGTGCATCCAGCGGTAACCGCTACACACGCCCCTCCAGAATCGACCTGCACCGGCAGGGTCAATTTAAGGGGGGTCCGGATGACCCGGCCGAAGCGACCCCTGTAGGGTCGTGGGGAGGGGTCCGACGTGGTGGTGGGTGGTCGAGCGGGGGGAACTGTGGACGGGGGGCGGCCACGCCGCGGAGGAAGGGCCAACCGTGGTGGTCGGTCGACGTCCATGTGCGCCGGTTTGAGGCGGTCCACAGAAATCCGGTCCGGCCGGCAGCCGAAGTCGACGATGAAAGACTTGTCGCCCCGTCGCAGGACCCGGAAGGGCCCGTCGTACGGCGGCCGGAGTGGCCCCCGGTGCGCGTCATGACGCACAAAGATGTACTCCGCTGTGCGAAGCGCCGGGGGGACGTAGGACTGGGGGCCACCGTGGCGGGACGTCGGCACGGGGGCAAATCGTCGGGCGGCCTCCTGGAGGTCCGAGCGCTGGCGAGCGGCGGACCAGGGACTGGTAGCGTCGGGCACGAATTCGCCCGGGACGCGGAGCGGCTGGCCGTAGACGAGCTCGGCGGCGGACGCCTGGAGGTCTTCCTTGGGGGCTGTGCGAAGGCCCAAAAGGACCCACGGCAGCCGGTCGGCCCAACCGTCGTCCTGAAGGCCGGCCATGAGTGCGGCCTTCATGGAGCGGTGAAACCGCTCGCACAACCCGTTGACTTGGGGGTGGTAGGCCGTGGTGCGGTGCAGCGTGACCCCCAACGAACGGGCGACCGCACCCCAAAGCTCAGACGTGAACTGTGGCCCGCGGTCGGACGAGATGTCCGCTGGTGCGCCGAAGCGCGTGACCCAGGTGGCGATGAATGCCTGCGCCATGTCGGCGGTGGTGGTGGAGGCGAGGGGCACGGCCTCCGGCCACCTGGTGGTCCTGTCCACCTTGGTGAGCAGGTGGGTGAACCCCCGCGAGGGGGGCAGGGGACCCACCAGGTCCACGTGGACATGGTCGAAACGCCGTTCAGGCACGGCGAAAGGTGCCAGCGGGGCCTGGGTGTGGCGGTGGACCTTGACCCGCTGGCAGGCCGTGCAGGCGTTGGCCCAGTCGCGGATGTTTCGTTGAAGGCCGTGCCAGACGAAACGCGCCGACACCAGCTTCTGAGAAGCTTTCCGGCCCGGGTGAGAAAGGCCGTGGATGGAGGCGAAGATGCGGCGCTGCCAGGAAACGGGCACGATGGGGCGAGGCTGGCCCTGGGAGACGTCGCAGAGCAGGACGGTGCCCGCGAAGGGAATGTCGGCCAGGCGGAGGCCCGTGTCCGCCGCACGGAGTGCCTGCACCGAGGCGTCGGTGGTCTGGTCGGCCGCCATGAGCGCGAAGTCCACGCCGAGGTGGACCGCGTTCGCGCTGGCCCGAGAAAGACAGTCGGCCACGGCGTTGTCTTTGCCGGCGACGTGCCGGATGTCCGTGGTGAACTCCGACACGGCGGAGAGGTGGCGCTGCTGGCGGGCCGACCACGGCTCCGTGACCTTAGCCATTGCGTAGACCAACGGCTTGTGGTCGACGAAAGCCGTGAACGGGCGGCCCTCCAGGAGGTGTCGGAAATGGCGAACGGCCAGGAATAGCCCGAGCAGCTCGCGGTCGAACGTGCTGTAGTTTAACTCGTTCGGCCGGAGTTGCCGGCTGAAAAAAGCGAGTGGCTGCCAAACCCCGTCCACCCATTGCTCATGGACGGCGCCCACCGCGTAGTTGTAGGCATCCGTAGTGAGGGCAATGGGCGCGTTGAGCACCGGGTGAGCCAGCAGCGTTGCATCGGCGAGGGCCCGTTTGGCGCTGGCGAAGGCCGCGTCCATGGCCGCAGACCAAACAATGTCATGCTTGGCCGGCTTGCCCCGGAGGGCCTCGTAAAGGGGCCGCATGAGCTGAGCAGTGCGGGGCACGAATCGGTGACAAAAATTCACCATGCCGAGGAACTCTTGGAGGGCCTTGATGGAACGGGGACGCGGGAACGTGGTGATGGCCTCGACCTGGGTCGGCAGCGACACGGCCCCGGTCTTGGTGATGCGGTGGCCCAAAAAGTCAACGGTCGTCGCGCCAAAGTGGCATTTGACCGGATTGACAATTAAGCCGTGCTCGCTGAGGCGACCGAACAGTGTTCGGAGGTGGAGGAGGTGCTCGGCGCGGGACGTGCTGGCGACGAGGATATCGTCCAGATAGACGAAAAGAAACGGCAGGTCGCGCAGCACGCCGTCCATCAAGCGCTGGAATGCCTGGGCCGCGTTCTTGAGGCCAAACGGCATCCGCAAAAATTCGAACAGGCCGAACGGCATGATGACGGCCGTCTTCGGGATGTCGGCCGCCCGGACAGGTACCTGGTGGTAGCCCCGTATCAGGTCAATTTTCGAAAAGATGACCCGTCCCGCCAAACGGGCGGAAAAGTCCTGAATATGCGGGATCGGGTACCTGTCAGGGGTGGTAGCGTCGTTGAGACGGCGGTAGTCGCCACACGGGCGCCATCCACCCCCCGGCTTTGGCACGATGTGCAGTGGCGAGGCCCACGCGCTATTGGAGCGCCGCACGATGCCTAGGTGCTCCAACGCGTCGAACTCGGCCTTCGCCACGGCGAGCTTGGCCGGGTCGAGGCGGCGGGCCCTGGCGTAGACCGGCGGGCCCGTAGTGGGTATATGGTGCTCGATCCCGTGCCGCACCGCGACGGCCGAAAACGTCGGCTGCGTGAGGGCCGGGAATTCCGCGAGTAGGCGAGCGAAGTCGTTCACTGCCGGGAGGGCGCACGCCAGTTCGGTCGGCGCGGAGCTGCTCATCGTGCACGCCAGGGAGCTGAAGGTCTCGGCGTTGACAAGGCGACGACGTTTGACGTCGACCAGCAGCCCGTGCGCGCAGAGGAAGTCGGCGCCCAGCAAAGCCATGGGGACACAGGCGGTCACAAAAGTCCATTGAAAACGCTGGCTGCCGAAGCAGAGGGTGACGACGCGTGGGCCAAAAGTGCGTATGGCCGAGCCATTAGCAGCGACCAAAGAGGGGCCGCAAACGGCGTCCCGCCTGTCCTGCTCGGAGGCGGGTATGACGCTCAGTTGGGCGCCGGTGTCACACAGGAAACGCCGCCCAGACGCTTTGTCCCGAATAAACAGCAAGTTGCCCGAGTGGCCGGTGCTCATGGCTGGGAATGAACGCCGGCCCGGCCGTTTCCCGACCTGCCGAAAGTGCACGGGGGCCGGCACATCCGAGCCTTGTGTCCGAACCTGGCATGGTAATAACACCACGCCCGGTCAGGTGGAGGCCCCGGCCATCGTGTCGGAAGCGGGCGGTGCGGCGTGGCGGCCGCCAGTTGCACCGGCAGTTCGGCCTCCAACCGCGCAGGGCGCTCGGGCGTCGTGGGCGTCGCCTCGGACGGCGGCGGGCTCCAGGTAACCGCGCCGATGTGCTGGCCCGCCGAGGAGATCTTATCGGCTTCCCTGGCGAGGGCGCGGGAATCCGTGATCAACGTGCCAGCCAGGGCGAGGCGTACCGGGTGAGGCAGCTGGCGAAGGAACAGCTCGCGGAACAGAAAATCCGGAGAGTGCTCACCGAGCAACGAGAGCATATAGTCCATGCGCTCTGACGGGCGCGTGTCGCCGAGCTCGGGCAGAGCGAGCAGGCGCCGTGCGCGTGCTGCCGGTGAGAGGGCGAAAGCGTCGAGGAGGAGTGTCTTCAGCGTGTCGTATTTGTCAGCAGCCGGCGGGTGCTCGAGGAGGCTCAAGGCGCGGGCCGCGGTGGCGGAACCGAGCGCCGCCACAACATGGTGGAAGCGGGTGTCGTCCGTGGTGATGCCTCGCAGGGCGAACTGAGAGTCCGCCTGAGCGAACCAAACAGCCGCGTGAGCCTCCCAGAAGGTAGGCAGTTTAAGCGTCACTGCCGTATCCATGTCGGTAGGTCACCAATGAAGGAACTGCGCTCCAACGCGAGTCGAAAGAATTGACGCGACCAAAGACGGAATTCGTCCGAGTTGCTTTATTGAAACAAAACAGCTCAGGTATTCTGACCAGCCCGTTTATCGGGCAGCAATATATATACACATTTATGTCGGGAAGTTTGCCCGGCAAAAGCTATACCGGGCATGCCCGGGTGTCAAGGGCGAGCCTTGGAAAGGCGAGTCTGGACCTGCCCGGGCGTGTTTGGCTGCGGCCTGGCAAGTCGAGGCTGGGCGTGCCCGGGCGCTCTGGGCGAGCCCTGGAAAGGCGATAGCGGGCATGCCCGGACGCTCTGGGCGAGCCCTGGAAAGGCGATAGCGGGCATGCCCGAACGCTCTGGGCGAGCCCTGAAAAGGCGATAGCGGGCATGCCCGGACGCTCTGGGCGAGCCCTGGAAAGGCGAGAGCGGGCACGCCCGGGAGAGGCGCGTCTGGCCGTGTTCTGGCCGGTGCAAGGCGATTGTGTGCATCCAGCGGTAACCGCTACACTATAATAAATGCCGGTACATGGTGCCCCAGCCTTATGATATACCTTTTACCACCTATGGGTATGGTTGATAACAACGAGGGTTGATAAGATAAAATATCATTGAAAGATAGAGGTTGACCAGCACCTAGGTATATCGTGTCAGCACTATGATAACGATAACGGGGTATCAGGTGATTAAAGCTATGAAAATACAAACAATATGTAAAGGCAGAGGATATGTGGGAGATTTTTTTTTTTTTTTTTTTTTTTTTTTTTTGTATACAACATCGAGGCTCGTGAAAGAGCTAACATTAATCACACAAAAAGACAAACCGACACACAAAACACAAAAAACAAGGGGAGCGGCAGACAAGATGGGGACAGAGGGGGAAGGACACAAAAGAGAGGGGGAAGAGGGGGAAGGACACAAACACAACATTTGAGAGCAGGGACATCGGGAGGACTTGGGGGGAGGTGGGAGAGGATTAAAACATATGAACACTGCAAGGACTCTGGGGTGAATTACCGGGGGTAGAAAAGATCAAGGTTTTCGATGGGGGAAGATAAGAGATGGTGGTGAACAGCTGTTTTAAAGACCTGGAGGGAGGAGTGGGATTGAAGGGAGTGGGGGAGTTTGTTCCAGAGGCGGGAGAAAAGGGGAATGAAAGAGTGAAGGTGAGCAGAGAGCCTAGACTTTGGCAGTTTAACCATAAGAGGGTTGCAGGCAGATCTTGTGCGACCTGAAGGAATATTGGGGGGACAGAGCACAGAGAGAGCTGGGGGAGCAAGGCCGGAGAGGAGTCGGTATAAGACAGAAAGACCACCAACCTGCCTGCGGTGAGAGAGTGAAAGGCCCTCGGCGTTGACTACATCGCAGGAGATTCCAATGATTCTGAAAGCTTTGGCCTCAACAGCGTGAAGCCGAGCAAGGTGTGAGGCAGGAGCACCAGCCCAGAGGGGGGAACAGTATTCCATTGAGCTGCGGATGAAAGCCTTGTATGTGGTGAGGAGCTCAGGTGTGCCAAGGAAGGACTTCGCACGACGGAGGATGCCCAGTCGGTGACTGGCTTTGGAGGCCAGCTTGGAAATGTGGTTTTCCCAAGAAAGATCATGGCAGATAGTGAGACCCAAAAGCTTGAGCGACAGAACTTCTTGGAGAGGATTGTTGAGAAAGTAGATGGGAGGGTTGTCCAGTCGGTCCTTTCGGAGAGACATTGTAAGAGTGTGAGATTTGTCAGGATTGAAAGACATGTTCCACTTGTTTGACCAGTCTGTGATTTTGTCCAGGTCTGCAGAGAGTGAGGAGGCTGCAGACTGCTGATCTGAGGGATGAGGAATGGAGCGACAGAGAGTAGAGTCGTCAGAAAAGAGATAGAGAGGATTTTCAAGAGCGTCAGAGAGATCATTGATGAAGACCAGAAAAAGCACAGGGCCCAGAACACTACCTTGGGGAACTCCAGCCTGAACAGGAAGAGGAGATGAGAGAAACCCATTCAGGGCCACACGTTGACTATGACCAGAGAGGAAGTCCGCCAGCCATGCGTGGAGATTTCCATGGATACCAAAGGAGGAGAGTTTGGAGAGCAGAGCAGGGTGCCAGACCGTATCGAAGGCATGTGAAATGTCAAGGGAGACAGCTCTAATTTCCTGTTTGGCGTTGAGGACCTCCATCCATTGTTGAGAAAGCAGAAGCAGCATGTCCAGAGTAGAGTGACCAGGTCTGAAACCAAATTGATGATCAGAGATCAAGCCATTGGAGAAGAGGAAAGATTTAATATCTGAAGCAATGATGGATTCCATGACTTTGCTGATAATTGGGAGAAGGCTGATTGGTCTGTAGTTGCTGGGATCTGTTTTTGCACCTTTTTTGTGCAAAGCGGTGATGTTGGCTGATTTCCAAGCAGATGGCAGATGACCTTGAGCAAAAGAGAGGGTGAAGAGAACAGAAAGAGGGAGTGAAAGAGCAGAAGAACATGATTTTAGGACCTGTGGGCTGATGCCGTCAGGACCAGTTGCAGAATCAGAGTCGAGGGTTGACAGAAACTTTTCCACCTTGTCAGGAGGAAAGGACACAGAGTCCAGGAGCAGCTGGGTACGACTGGGTACGGTGGGTACAGAGAGGGATGGGTTTGGGACACAAGATTTAGAGGCAAACACAGAGTTGAGGCATTCAGCTTTTTCACGTGCGGAGTCAGCCGTTAAGCCGTTTGAGGTGAGGGAGGGGATGGAGGGGGAACAAACACCAGAAACAGATTTGACCAGATGCCACCAGGATTTGGAAGAGGGAGACAGATAAGAGAGTTCGGTCTTGAGAATGATATGAGATATGATATGATATGAGATATGATATGATATGAGATATGATATGATCTCAATATGATATGAGACACTCGATAAAGAGTGTCTATTGGATAAAGAGTATCTATATTATACAAAGAGTATCTATTGGATAAAGAGTATCTATTGGATAAAGAGTATCTATTGTATAAAGAGTGTCTATTGTATAAAGAGTATCTATATTATATAAGGAGTATCTATTGGATAAAGAGTGTCTATTGTATAAAGAGTGTCTATTGTATAAAGAGTATCTATATTATATAAAGAGTATCTATATTATATAAAGAGTATCTATTGGATAAAGAGTATCTATTGGATAAAGAGTATCTATTGTATAAAGAGTGTCTATTGTATAAAGAGTATCTATATTATATAAAGAGTATCTATTGGATAAAGAGTGTCTATTGTATAAAGAGTGTCTATTGTATAAAGAGTATCTATATTATATAAAGAGTATCTATATTATATAAAGAGTATCTATTGGATAAAGAGTATCTATTGGATAAAGAGTGTCTATTGTATAAAGAGTATCTATATTATATAAAGAGTATCTATATTATATAAAGAGTATCTATTGGATAAAGAGTATCTATTGTATAAAGAGTGTCTATTGTATAAAGAGTATCTATATTATATAAAGAGTATCTATTGGATAAAGAGTATCTATTGGATAAAGAATATCTATTGTATAAAGAGTGTCTATTGTATAAAGAGTATCTATATTATATAAAGAGTATCTATATTATATAAAGAGTATCTATATTATATAAAGAGTATCTATTGGATAAAGAGTATCTATTGGATAAAGAGTATCTATTGTATAAAGAGTGTCTATTGTATAAACTATAAAGAGTATCTATCTATATTATATAAAGCAGTAAAGTATGTTTGTTTGTTTGTCCTCTTATAACTCGAGAACTACTCATCGCAGAGAAAAACCAAAGGCATATTCGGAATCAGTACGTCTCAGAGCAACTACAGCACACCTTAAATTTAAAAAAACTTCGGGTTTTAAAATTAGCGTATTAGCGCAGAAGCGCTAGCAGAAGAGGGAGGGAATCGAAGGGAGGGAGTGCAGCGCTTCTGTTAGCGTAATTAGCGTATTTCGGAACGTTAATTTTTCAACTTCATTATTCGGAATCAGTACGTCCCAGAGAAACTTCGTAATGTTAATTTTTCAACTTCATCCGATTGACATGGGACCAACGGCATGTGACAGAGAGTGAAACATACATGCTACATTTATTTGACGACAATGAGTTCCGACTTCCGGGTTCGTGCCGCCAACCCTGTTAGACGCCTCTTGCGGCCCACAGGGAATTACCAGTGAACTGGTACTCAATTTGCCGACCTCGGTAGGATGACAGGCTGAGTCAACCCCCCTGGTGTTAAGGGGAGGAGGAGGGGAGGGGGAAGAGGAGGGGGAGGGGGAAGAGGAGGGGAGGGGAATGGGGTGGAAGGGGGAGGGGGAAGGGGGAGGGGGAAAGGGGGAGGGGGGAGGGGGAGGTGAAGGGGGGAGGGGGAGGGGGAGGTGAAGGGGGGAGGGGAAGGGGGAGGGGCCCTTCTTCCCCCGGGCACCCCCACAACCTCCCCTCCCCCCCTTCCCCTCCCCCCCTCCCCCCTTCCCCCTCCCCCTCCTTTTCCCCTCCCCTCCTCCTCCCCCCTTCCCCCTTCCCCTCCCCCCCGTTCCCCTCCCTTCCTCTTCCCCCTCCCCTCCTCCTCCTCTTCCCCCTCCCCTCCTCCTCCCCCGCCCGGCAATGCCGGGTACTTCTGCTAGTATTATATAAAGAGTATCTATATTATATAAAGAGTATCTATATTATATAAAGAGTATCTATTGGATAAAGAGTATCTATTGGATAAAGAGTATCTATTGGATAAAGAGTATCTATTGTATAAAGAGTGTCTATTGTATAAAGAGTATCTATTGTATAAAGAGTATCTATTGTATAAAGAGTATCTATTGGATAAAGAGTATCTATTGGATAAAGAGTATCTATTGGATAAAGAGTATCTATTGTATAAAGAGTGTCTATTGTATAAAGAGTATCTATTGTATAAAGAGTAGCTATTGTATAAAGAGTATCTATTGGATAAAGAGTATCTATTGGATAAAGAGTATCTATTGGATAAAGAGTATCTATTGTATAAAGAGTGTCTATTGTATAAAGAGTATCTATTGTATAAAGAGTAGCTATTGTATAAAGAGTATGTATATTATATAAAGAGTATCTATTCTATAAAGAGTATCTATTCTATAAAGAGTATCTATTCTATAAAGAGTATCTATTGTATAAAGAGTAGCTATTGTATAAAGAGTATCTATTTTTATTTTTTTTGTGTATACAAGATCGAGGCTCGTGAAAGAGCTAACATTAATCACACAAAAAGTCAAACCGACACATAAAACACAAAATGAGGGGAGCGGTAGACAACATGGGGAGAGAGGGGGAAGGACACAAACACAACATTTGAGAGCAGGGACATCGGGAGATCTGTGGGAGGGAGAGGGCTTGGGGGGAGGTTGGAGAGCTATAAAACATATGGACACTGCAAGGACTTCCAGGATAGAAGTTGGAATTTCGAAAAAGTGAATACAACAAACAATAACAGGCATTTTAAGGCCATTTTCCCTGCATGAGCGGGGGTTAGCCTTGCAGCCCCATGACAATCTTCTCCATTTTGCCATATTTTCTGCATCTCCCCTTGTTAACCCCCTTGCCCGCATTTCTTCTTCGACCATCTTCAGCCAAGTCTTTCTCGGTCTTCCCCATCCTCTACTTCCTTCTACATTCATTTCCATCACTCTTCTCAACCAGTCACTTTCATCCTTCCTCAACACATGACCAAACCATCTCAACCTGTTCCTCTTCACAGCATCCATCACAGGCTCTATTCCCATCAGCTTTCGCAATTCATCATTTGTCTTCCTCTCTCTCAACGATACTCCACACATCCACCGAACCATTCGCATTTCCACCCTTTCCAGCCTTCGTTGCTGCTCTACATTCATGACCCATGTCTCGCTCCCATAAATCATAACACTTCTCACACATGCAGCATACACCTTTCCCTTCACTTGTTGTGAGAAAGACTGTTGTGGGACTTGTGGGAAAGACTGATAAACAATCAAGAACAGTGGTGAATTTGTCAAAAGGACAAGAGATGTTACAATCCTAGAAGATGAGACAATGGTACCTTTTGATGTGATTTCACATCACCAATATCCCCGTCGATCTGACGTTGAGTGTAACACATGATTGTTTGAAACATTGCAACGATTTTAAAATATTATATAAAGAGTATCTATATTATATAAAGAGTATCTATATTATATAAAGAGTATCTATATTATATAAAGAGCATCTATTGTATAAAGAGTATCTATTGGATAAAGAGTATCTATTGTATAAAGAGTATCTATTGTATGAAGAGTACCTATTGTATAAAGAGTATCTATTGTATAAAGAGTATCTATTGTATGAAGAGTATCTGTTGTATAAAGTGTATCTATTGTATGAAGAGTATCTATTGTATAAACAGATCATATTGTATGAAGAGTATCTATTGTATAAAGAGTATCTATTGTATGAAGAGTATCTATTGTATAAACAGTATCTGTTGTATAAAGTGTATCTATTGTATGAAGAGTATCTATTGTATAAACAGTTCATATTGTATGAAGAGTATCTTTTGTATAAAGAGTGTCTATTGTAACTATTGTACTCATATAAAGAGTATCTATTGTATAAACATTATATATTGTATGAAGAGTGTCTCTTGTATAAACAGCATCTATTGTATGAAGAGTTTTATTGTATAAAGAGTATCTATTGTATAAACGGTTTCTGTTGTATAAATAGTATATATTGTATGAAGACTATCTATTGTATAAACAGTTCATATTGTATGAAGAGTATCTGTTGTATAAAGAGTATCTATTGTATGAAGACTATCTATTGTATAAACAGTTCATATTGTATGAAGAGTATCTGTTGTATAAAGAGTATTTATTGTATGAAGACTATCTATTGCATAAACAGTTCATATTGTATGAAGAGTATCTGTTGTATAAACAGTTCATATTGTATGAAGAGTATCTGTTGTATAAAGAGTATCTATTGTATGAAGACTATCTATTGTATAAACAGTTCATATTGTATGAAGAGTATCTGTTGTATAAAGAGGATCTATTGTAAAGATACTATCTATTATATGAAGAGTTGACCGGGCCGGGCTTATACGGCTGACCGGGCCGCCGTGGCGTGGTGCTGACGGGGCCCCCACAGCCGTGATGCCCCCTCCCCCAACATCCCCCCACCTACAGAATTTCCATGTTTTAAACGTTTCCCAGTGTGTACCCTGGATTAGAATAGGTACACCGTATCCCTGCATGTCGTAAGAGATGACTAAGAGGGTTGGCGTCAGGAAGGGCATCCGGCCATAAAAACATTTCCTCAAAAAGAGAACCATGACAATTACACCTACATATGGGCAGGGTACAGCCCGAAGTGGAGACCGGTTTCTGAGGTTTGGGACATGGAATGTAGGGACAATGACAGGGAGATCAGGAGAAGTGGTGGAAGTATTGGTCAGAAGAAAAGTGGACATATGTTGTGTGCAAGAGATGAGATGGAAGGGAAGTGGTGTGAGAATGGTGAAGGGTAGGCAGGGACAGAAATACAAGTTTGTGTGGCAAGGGTGTCCGGAGGGCGTGAATGGTGTTGGTGTCCTGTTTTCTGAGGAGTTTGTAGACAGTGTGGTGAGTGTGACGAGAGTGAGTGATAGGTTGATGATGGTGAAAATGATGATTGGAAAGCTCTTGGTGAACGTCATCTCGGGATATGCTCCGCAGGTTGGTCGGAGCGATGAAGAGAAGGACAAGTTCTGGTGTGCGACAGAGAAGCTGATGGAAAACGAGAAAGATGAGGAAGTTTTGTGGTAGGAGGAGACCTAAATGGACATGTGGGAAGGAGTATGGATGGTTTTGAGGGAGTTAATGGGGGTTACGGATAAGGTGTGAGAAATGGAGAAGGTGAAAGGATTTTGGAGTTTGCTGATGGAGCTGATTTGTTGATTTGTAATACTCAGTTCCAGAAAGAGGATAATAAGCTTGTTACATACACGTCAGGTGGGTCGACGACAACCGTTGACTACCTGATGGTGCGTAGGCGAGATAGGGGGCACCTCCGGGACACAAAGGTGATCCCGGGGGAGGAGGCTGTTTCACAGCACCACTTGGTTGTCTGCGACATAAGGGTGAAAGGTGCGAAGAGAGCTCGGCGGGTGAAGTACCAACCGAGAATGAAGGTGTGGAGGTTGAAAGAGGTGACAGTAAGGGAGGCATTAAAAGAGAGGCTGAGTAGGGTAGAGGATGATGTGGTTGAGCTTGAAAGTGGTTGGATGTCAATGAAAGCTAGTCTGTTGGGAGCCGTTTGTGAGGTATGTGGATGGCCAAAAGGACCACCGAGGCATTCGGAAACATGGTGGTGGGATGATGAAGTTGGAAAGAGGATTGAAGAGAAGAGGAAGAAGTCAAGGAGTGGCAGAAGGCGAAGGGTACGGGAGCAGAAACAGCAGAGCATGAAAGTTATAAGGCAGCCAAGAAGGCTGCAAAGAAAGAGGTAGCAAAGGCGCAGGAGGCATGTAGGAAAATGTTCAGAGAACGCTTGGATTCGGAAGAGGGTCAGAGAGCAGTATTCAGGATTGCAAAGCAGATAGCGAAAGAGAGGTGTGATGTGATGGGGGTGAGTTGCTTGAAGGATGAAGTGGGACAAATCGTTGTGGACCCAGATGGAATTAAAGGAAGATGGAAAAGATATATGGAAATGCTGTTGAATACAGAGAATGAATGGGATGGCAACATAGAGAGTAACCCAGTTTTAGGACCGGCAGAGAAGATAACTGAGAAGGAAGTTGAGGAAGCGATAAAAGCAATGAAGAGTAGAAAAGTGGGAGGGCCGACAGGAGTTGTGGGAGATATGTTGAAGGCAGCAGGAAGTTGGGGTGTGAAGAGAATGAAAGAGATCTGTAATCTGGTGGTGAAAGAAGGCCGCATTCCAGTGGTTTGGGAACTGAGTACCCTCATCCCTCTATACAAGGGGAAAGGTGACCCTCTGGAGTGTGGCTCGTACCGAGCGATAAAGTTATTGGAGCATGGAATGAAGGTATTGGAAAGGGTGTTGGAGAGGAGGATAAGGAAGAAAGTGAAGATCGACGAAATGCAGTTTGGATTTATGCCAGGAAGAGGAACGACAGACGCGCTTTTTATTGTGAGGCAGTTGCAGGAGAAGTACATGGAGAAGAGGAAGAAGTTGTTTCTTGGGTTTGTTGATCTGGAGAAAGCATTCGATAGGGTTCCACACAAAGTATTGACATGGGCATTGAGGAAGTTAGGAGTGGAGGAATGGTTGATCAGAGTAGTAATGGCAATGTACAAAAGAGCGCGCACAGCTGTAAGGACGAAGGACGGGAACAGTGGTGAGTTTGAGGTGAAGGTGGGAGTGCATCAGTGGTCGGTGGTAAGTCCACTACTACAGTCACGTGAAAAAGTAAGTACACCCCATGTAAAGTTTTGACTTTTTCAACATGTTTCAACATACAGCTATTTGATCTTCATTTCAACAATATTGATAGATAAAGGTGATATAATATAACAAATATCATGAAACATTTACATTTTGTAGTCCATTGTATAATTTAAATAAACATCAATACAAATTTCGCATGTGGAAAAAGTAAGTACACCCCTACATTTATCACTACTTCAAATACCAAAAATTAGAATCAGGTGCACCAGCTCAGGTGCAAATGATTAGAACATCGTGAGAGAGGATCTTGGAGGAACCTGTCTTAATTTAACATCAGACATTTAGTTTGGTTTGCTCTTTGTTGTTTAAGTGTGCGGCGTCACCATGCCTAGATCAAAAGAGCTCTCTGAGGCCTTCAGAAAGAAGGTTATAGATGCTTACGAGTCTGTGAAGGGATTTAAAAAGATCTCCAAATAATTTGAAATCAATCATTCGACTGTCCGGAAGATCATATACAAGTGGAGAAGATTCCAAACAACTGCCAACTTGTTCGGGCCAGGCCGCCCCAGCAAGTTCAGCCCGAGAGCAGACCGCAAGATGCCGAAAGAAGTCTCTAAGAACCCCAGAATGTCATCACGGGACCAACAGTTAGCTCTTGACACTGTTGATTTCAAAGTGCACGAGTCTACCATTAGAAAGAGGCTGTACAAATTTGATCTACATGGGAGGTGTGCCAGGAGGAAACCTTGGCTGTCCAGAAAGAACATGAGGGCAAGACTAAAGTTTGCCAATTAACACCTAGGCAAAGACAAGCACTTCTGGAACAATGTGCTCTGGACAGATGAGACAAAGGTAGAGCTATTTGGCCACAGTACCAGAAGACATGTTTGGCAAAAACCAAAGACAGCATTTGACCACAAGAACCTGATACCAACTGTAAAGCATGGTGGTGGAAATATTATGGTTTGGGGCAGCTTTGCTGCATAAGGGCCTGGGCAGCTCACCATCATAGAATCCACTATGAATTCTTCATTGTACCAGAAGGTGCTTGAGGATAATGTGAGGCCATCTGTCGGAAAGTTGAAGCTCAACCGAAGGTGGACCTTGCAGCATGACAATGACCCTAAACATACCAGTAAATCCACCAAAGAATGGCTGAAAAGAAATAAATGGAGGGTTCTGGAATGGCCAAGTCAAAGCCCGGATCTAAATTCCATTGAGATGTTGTGGGGGGATTTGAAACGAGCTGTGCATGCAAGAAACCCCTCAAACATCGCACAGCTGAAAGAATTCTGCATGGAGGAGTGGACAAAAATTTCTCCCAGTCGATGTCAGAGTCTGGTAGACAGTTATAAGAAACGCCTACTTGAGATTGTTTCTGCCAAAGGGGGCAATACCATCTATTGGAGACAAGGGTGTACTTACTTTTTCCACATGCGAAATTTGTATTTATGTTTATTTAAATTATACAATGGACTACAAAATGTAAATGTTTCATGATATTTGTTATATTATATCACCTTTATCTGTCAATATTGTTGAAATGAAGATCAAATAGCTGTATGTTGAAATATGTTGAAAAAGCCAAAACCTTACATGGGGTGTACTTACTTTTTCACGTGACTGTATGTGTAGCTGCGATGGAGGTGCTGGGTCAGAACGTAAAGGAGGGTTTACCGTGGGAGTTGTTGTATGCAGATGATCTGGTGTTGATTGCGGAAAGTATGGATGGACTGAAGGAAAAGATGAACAAGTGGATGGAATGTATGGAGACAAAAGGTCTGAAGGTGAATATCGGAAAGACGAAGGTGATGGCAAGTGGTAAAGCATGTGGTGAGGTGGAAAGAACTGGGAAGTGGCCCTGTGCTGTGTGCAGGAAGGGTGTCGGAGTGAACTCCATTCAATGTACAATGTGCGCTGAGTGGGTTCATCAAAAATGTAGTGGTCTGAGAGGGTCATTAACCAGTGGGGCAGCTAAATTTAAATGTAAGGTGTGCACAGAGGGAGCTGCAGATGGAGGAAATGTTGAGTTGGATCTTGGAGACGGCGTGAAGCTGGAAGGTGTGAAAACATTTTGCTTCCTCAGAGACATGCTGAATGGAGAAGGTGGATCAGACTCGGCAACGGTTGCTGGAGTGAGATGTGCATGGAAGAAGTTTCGGGAACTGAGTGGCGTGCTGACGAGGAGGGGAGTGTCGTTGAAGCTGAAGGGAAAGGTGTATGCTGCATGTGTGAGAAGTGTTATGATTTATGGGAGCGAGACATGGGTAGTGAACGTAGAGCAGCAACGAAGATTGGAAAGGGTGGAAATGCGAATGGTTCGACGGATGTGCGGAGTATCGTTGAGAGAGAGGAAGACAAATGATGAATTGCGAAAGATGATGGGAATAGAGCCTGTGATTGATGCTGTGAAGAGAAACAGGTTGAGATGGTTTGGTCATGTGTTGAGGAAGGATGAAAGTGACTGGTTGAGAAGAGTGATGGAAATTAATGTAGAAGGAAGTAGAGGACGGGGAAGACCGAGAAAGACTTGGCTAAAGATGGTGGAAGAAGAAATGCGGGCAAGGGGGTTAACAAGGAGAGATGCAGAAAATAGGGCAAAATGAAGAAGATTGTCATGGGGACCGCAAGGCTAACCCCCGCTCTAGCAGGGAAAATGGCCTTAAAATGCATGTTGTTGTTGTTGTTATTATATGAAGAGTATCTGTTGTATAAAGAGTATCTCTTGTATAAAGAGTATCTGACCTCATACCCGCCTTGCACTGAATCAATCGAAATATGATTAAGTGTGTTGTTTTTTTAATGCAAAACAATTTTGCAATGTATTAATATGTTTTATTCTCTTTTCTAGATTGCTCTGCAATTTTATTTTGCGGTAATGTTGTAACCTACATTCCTCCTTCTCTACCCTTTTAGAGTGCTGAGATGTCCCACTTTTAGTGTGCTCTACATTAATGAGCTCTCGACAGTAAAAAAATTAATAAAAGTAAGATCGTCTGTGGCTGTGCTTGCTCACATCTCACCTAAACAGTGCACTCCGATTAGGAAGCATATGAGGGGTTTGTTTGTGAGTGGGGGTTGTGAGTGATAATGAGAGGAAATAAAATTGTTGCCAAAACTCTTTTTTATCTCTTAGGTATACACAGTGCCTTCAGGAATTATTCACACCCCTTGTAAAATGTAAAATTATACTAGTAAAATGTAAAATTCTACTTGTATTATGTAAAAAATTCTACTAGTCGGATCCGAATCCGGTTCTTCACCAAAATCGAAACATTTCGTCCGTGTCACATACACTACCTCTCTGCCAAATTTAGTCCGAATCTGTCCACAACTTTTTGAGATATCTTATTCACAGACAAACAGACAAACAAACAAGAAATATGTCGTGCATAGCACAATGCTTGCGAAATCCCTAAAATACGTTGTTGGCCTATGATGACCTCAAAAATAATTGGTGGTTTAATTCAGTGACCAGATATGCAAATCTTCTTCAAATTTCAAGTCAATTGGATGAAAATTGAGGATTTTAGAAATTTGGCCAATGTTGACCTTTTGGCCTATGTTGACCTCGAAATACTTGATGGTTGAATTCAGTGACCATATATGCAAATCCTCTTCAAATTTCAAGTCAATCGGATGAAAATTGAGAATTTTAGAAATTCGACAAAGTTGGTGACCTTTGGCCTATGTTGACTTGTTGACATTTTGACCCCAAAAACAATAGGTTTCTTGCTTATCACCAATTCTACCATTTGGTGAAGTTTCGTGAAGATCAGTTAAAAATTGTGACTTGTCGGCGACTGACATTCAGACAAACAGACAGAAAAACGCACAAGACCAACTAATATACTTGGAAAATCTTTGGTCTTTTGGATTTTGGATTTTCGCAAGTAACAAACGGACAGACAGACAGGGGTGAAAACATAACCTCCATCCAGATTTGGTGGCGGAGGTAATGAAAATTTGAAATGTCGTGAGTCAATAAGTATTCAACCCCTTTGCTTTGACACTCCAAATTAAGCTAATGTCCTGTTTGTCCTGGGAGGACTCTGTTCCACCACCTGAAACCCGCAAATGGATGTAACAACCAACGACATGCACACACGCACACCACAAGCACACATGCACAGTTGCAGGTTTCAGTTCTTGAAGCGATTTGTGTTGCCTCTTGGCTATAATCTCATGCAGGTGGATACTTTGAGACCTGGTAGGTCTTCATTCCATCTCCTGAAACCCACCCATGTGTGGAGACAGCAGGCAACAACAACTTACACACACACACACACACACACACACTGGTGGGGGGGAGGAGTGGGTCACACACACACACATGGGGGTGGGGGGGAGGAGTGGGTCAGACACACACACACGGGAAGTGGGTCACACACACACACTCACAGATGTACAGGGGAGTGGGTCACACTCGCACACAGGAGAGTGGGTCACACACACACACTCGCACACGGGGGAGTGTCACACACACACATGGAGGAGTGGGACACACACACACACTCACACCTGCAGCTACGAAACACATTTTCTTTGGGCAGTGTATAATCGCTCCAAACGAAACAGGCATTACCTCGTTTCCTTTGCTTGAGTTGTTCAAAAAGTAATTCATGATCGAAGACGTGTTGATTGAGTCTTAAAATGCACATCCGATCATACAGACATACAGAGCATACAGAGGCCGATCGTAGGCCTATAGAGCCCATGACTCTTCTTCATTTTAAAATTTGAATGTGTTGATAACTTTTCGCTTTACAAAGTAAAAATAGATTAAAACCAAATTTTATTAATAAATATTGTATTCCATCGTTACTAGTACCCGACTGCAAAGCCGCAATGACCCGGCTAAGCCAAAGCCTCTTGCCACTATTTTACCCATCACGATGGCATCAGTGGGTTAGGTAGTTGGTAGTAGGTAGGTGTAGTAGGTACCGTACCTGGTAAGACTTGGTAAAAGAGAAGAGCAGACAGTCCTCCCCAATACCTACATACAATAAATGTCACAAGAAGCTTAAGGAAGTAACTATACGATGTGCTAGCTTAGGGCCTATTTTAAGAAATTTTAACTGGGCTTAATATACGTTTTCACAGTATGTGTGTCGTCTTCTAACTTCAGTCGCTGTCAGGACTGGTTCTCTCCGGGCACTGCGGCTTCCTCCACCAGAAGAAGTTAGCTTGCAGTAAGATCAGTGCCGACAGATCAGACGATAGCGCCGTTTCAACGGCAATGTGTGACTGTCGTTAATCAAACCGTATCGATGGCGCTGATTGGCTGACCTAAGCTGATCGCTGATTGGTCAGCTCACAAAATTTCACAAATTCAGACCTAAAATGACACCATTTGCATTCTGGATGAGATTAAAATTGATAAAATTTACTTCTTGATTAATTCGGTGAATTCCGTCTCAAATTCGGATATTTCCGGCCGTGAAAAACTATCCCCTACGGCCGCGAGATTTCTAAAAAATAATTCTTTGTCAATTTTAGAATATTTGACGCCGTTTTCAGCCTCCGAAATGCGTAATAAGCTTTTTTGAAGTATTTTTTCAAATGCTCGAATCTCATTGGTTCCGGTGTTTGGTGACGATTTTCGTTGAAGATAACGAGGTTGGTCTTAAAGTATTTTAATTACAAATTAGAGGTGCATAAGATTGTGAATCAAACAAAGACGGGTGAAACAAACTCCTATTGAACTTTTTTCGCAATTTTGTTTTGTATACTTCCGCATCCGGAAGATGGCGGCCTCCATTGAGTGATTTGGTTTTTGAAATATTTTTTCAAATGCTCGAATCTCATTCGTTCCGGTGTTTCGTGACGATTTTCGTTTAAGATAACCAGGACCGTGCGGGCCGAGGTTTGTTTTAAAGTATTTTAATTACAAATTAGAGGTGCATAAGATTGTGAATCAAACAAAGACGAGTGAAACAAACTCCTATGGAACTTTTTCAAATTTGTTATGCATACTTCCGCATCCGCAAGATGGCGGCCTCCATTGAGCGATTTGGTGTGTCAAAGCTTCGAAATTCTCAAGCCAAGGGATCCAGCATAATCTGTTTTTTCAACATAATACGTACGCGTTCATTGACAACACCGGCTTCGCCGGCTATTATGTACAATTTTGAAGAACTGTTGTTTAATTCCATGGTTGGAAAAGAGATTACTCGCTTAAAACAAATTTGTATATACACCCCAGGGATATGGAAAAATATAATTAGACTTTGGTTCGATCCCAAACTTCAGTATTCAGTCGCTGTATTTTTACGAAGTAATAATATAAATAACGAAGTCCTGCAAACGTTCTCTCCTATCCTTCCCCTCTCTCCTTCCCCTCTCTCCTTTCCTTCTCTTATTCCCCTCTCTCATTCCCATCTCTCATTCCCCGTGCCCACATAACAGTCGACACATTTGAAACGGGTGTTGGAATACATGTCGCCAATTTTCCAACTTTAGCTGAAATTGAGACTTGAACTATCTCAGCGACTGTGATGGTGAATTAGTCGAGATAAAGCCGTGAGGGAGTCTCAATGAATGGCCTTTATGTTACAGGCCTTTGAAAATGCATTTCGTTCTATAAACGGTACCTTTCATCGAATTTTATTCCCGTTTTTTTCAACCTAGTCTAAAACCATGTTAACGACTGTGAAAAATGAAATGAGATATCGAATTAGAGTTGAAATTAAACTGTGAGAGAGAGCAAGACACCACGGGCCTAACAAAAGAGGTCTCAAAGCTATGCGAGTAAACAAAATGGTGGATATTTGTTTTTGAAGCCCCTCCCAGACTGGGTGTAGCCACACCCCCAGACTGAAAGACAGACAGACAGACAGAATCACCTACGGAGAATATATATACAGTCATCCCTCGTTTATCGCGGGGGTTACGTTCCAGAACCCCCCGCGATAGGTGAAAATCCGCGAAGTAGAAACCATATATTAATTTTATTATTTTTATATATTTTAAGCCTTTAAAAACCCTCCCCATACTCTTATAAACCTTTCCCACGCTCTTATAAACCCTTTCTACACTCTTAAACACACTTTTGAGACCCATCCTTAGTCCTTACGTATTAGAAAAATATTTGTACGTGTATATATAGCTGAACAGTACATTGATGCAAGTTCTTTTATAATTGCAATTAATTAACAAACAAACATACACATATGATCATGGAACTACACAAGTACAGTACCAACAAAGTATTTACATTGATGCAAATTGTGTTTTTGAAAGCAAAAGGCAATAATTGACAAAAGTGCCTTTAATCAAACCTGAGGCCTAAGCATAAAGAAGTCTTCATGAGCTATTCAAAATAGAGATGATGATTAATTTTGAAAATTAATAAGAAATGCATTAGCTTCCTCTTGCATATGCAGCAGCTTCCTGATGGTTAATTTGTAGGAAGCAGTGGGGGGTGGAGAGGAGGTGAGGGTGGTTATTCCTGATCTGATGCAGTGATGAAGCAGATATCTCATCTGTATCAAAAGGTAATGACCGAAAAATCCCATCCTCCACAACCTCGGTCATTCATGTTACTCAGCGACTTAATTTAATTGCAGCTTTAGACAACATCATCGAAATCGTCATCATGATCATGTGTCTCTAAGTTGTAAACATAAGTTATTGTAAATTAGAGGTTACCCAAAGTATGATGACTCTTAAAACCATATTGATCATTAAACTGCAGGACACAGTTTGGCATCAACCTTGCAAATTACTTTAAGTAGCGAAGAACCGTCCAAGAACCCTCCTTACGGATGGGTTAATTACCCCCAGAATCATGGACAAGTTAATTACCCCCAGAATACGGGACTTTCAAAATGCGCGATTCTTTGTCTACTCATTTATAATGCGTATTTTATTTCGATTTACTCTAATATTCTTTTAATATAGGTTTTAATTAATGTGTTATATTTTTATTTATATTATTATTATTATTTTAGGCTAGAAAATGCTTATTTTACCGCAAAAATAATTAAAATCTAAAAAAATAAAAATACCTATAGGCCGCAGAATCCCGCGATATAATGAAAAATCCGATATATAATTTTACATATACTAGCGAGAAAAACCCGCGATGTACCGAAGCCGCGAAAAGTGAAGCGCGATATAGCGAGGGATTACTGTATATATATATATATATATATATATATATATATATATATATATATATATATATATATATATATATATAAATAATTTTACGTTTTTAGTCAATAAATATGTTAATATTGTACTGTATTTGTTTGATAGCACAAGCTGGCAATACGGAATAATTATGCCCATCCATACAAAAGGGAATATTGAAGGACTAGCCTCCCTTTTCAAACTCTGTCTACAGTGCATGTTGCCATAACACCAGAACAAGCACACTATTTGTTTTTCAACAAATCAGTCACTTGCCAACAAAGCTGCCAGTTTCATGACCGCAAATATTCACACTTTCTTGTGGGTTTGGCCAAGGAATGTATGTGGCCCAACTCATAAATTAGCTGGCCAGGCCGTACCGTCAACTGAAGGTGATGTTAAGCATAAATTTGGAATTTGTTCAGGGTGGCAGCACTAATTTCCTCATTCGCGGATCACACCGTGGGATCTATAACGTCCACCAACTAATGCTCGCAGACAGGACACTCCGTTTAATGTACAATGTGCAACCCGAGGGACGGTACACACATTGATGAGTGACCCTGCCTTGAGAAACACCAGGAAGACAGTTTCCAGCTATGTCGGGATTCGAACTCGGGCTAGTATATAGAGAGCTCAAAGGCAAGTATACTTTCCTCTTGGTTATCCTGCAAAATACGGTTCTCCAACTTTTTTGACCTATTACTAATTTTTTATTTAAACGTTTTCTGGTTCCAGCTTCAACAAACAAAACCTCACCAAATATGTAACTTCGGCTTCACTGGGACTTTTTGTGACGTTTATTACTCCCCCGCAGCAAAGGCAGGCGACCAGATTGAAAGACCCAGAACAGTGTTGATATTTACCAGCACTGAATGTGACTTGCATGCATTTCCTCTGAAGTGGATCCTCAGTCTGGCTGCCTCATTTCCTCTTGACATTTTAACATCCCTCAACGGGCAAGCTTGAGATTTGTGGAACATGGAGTGACTGTAACACAACAGCAAACATTTGCACAGGATGGAATCTGTTCAAGAGATATTTCATTTGTGTTCACAATCATTTTAAAGAACCGTTGTATTTTAAGTTATTATTTTGCTTATTTCTAAACTTTTCAGGAAACTTTCAAAACTATTTTCGTATGGTGGATTTTTATTTCAAAATCAGTGCCTCAGTATTTTTCTCTGTTTAGAATGGAAAGTGATGGATCCTCACAAAGTCTCATCTCTGTTATGGCTATTAATACTATTACGACTATCTACAACAGTCCCAAAGTAAGTCTGGTGTTGGCTTAACGGTTAAGGTGGCTGGCTTGAAATGTTAGGGTCCTGAGTTTGAGCCCCTTGTTCAGCTGTTGAATTAACACCAGGTGGGTTGACTCAGCCTGTCATCCTTTCAAGGAAGGCAAAATGAGTACCAGCTTACTGGTAACAGGGGCACTGCATCAGCGGCACAGCTGCACTCCTAGAAGATGATGCAGCTAAGCAGCCACGCAATGCATCCAAACAACAACAACAGACGAGACGAGAGCCTCTCGATATATTGTTACAACAACAACAGACGGGACGAGAGCCTCCCGAGATATAGTCACAACAACAACAACAGACGAGAGCCTCCCGAGATATAGTCACAACAACAACAACAACAGACGAGAGCCTCCCGATATGTTGTTACAACAACAACAGACGAGATGAGGGCCTCCTGAGATATTGTTAAAATCACAACAACAACAACAACAACAGACGAGACGAGAGCCTCCCGACATGTTGTTACAACAATAACAACAGACGAGACGAGAGCATCCCGGGATATTGTTACAACAATAACAACAGACGAGACGAGAGCCTCCCAATATATTACAACAACAACAACAACAACAGACGAGACGAGAGACTCCCGATATATTACAACAACAACAACAACAGACGAGACGACAGCCTCCCGATATATTACAACAACAACAGACGAGATGAGAGCCTCCCGATATATTACAACAACAACAACAACAACAACAACAACAACAACAACAGACGAGACGAGAGACTACCGATATATTACAACAACAACAACAACAACAACAACAACAACAGACGAGACGACAGCCTCCCGATATATTACAACAACAACAGACGAGATGAGAGCCTCCCGATATATTACAACAACAACAGACGAGATGAGAGCCTCCCGATATATTACAACAACAACAACAACAACAGACGAGACGAGAGCCTCCCGATATATTACAACAACAACAACAACAACAACAGACGACACGAGAGCCTCCTGATATATTGTTACAACAACAACAACAACAACAACAGACGACACGAGAGCCTCCTGATATATTGTTACAACAATAACAATAACAACAACAGTCCTATATTTTTTCACCTTGTGTGCTCAGCTGGAGAAGGTAATTGTCCCAAGTCATTCACGATTCAGCTCACCAGACCAGACGGCGATAACAAACCTAGTCTTCGGTCAAAGACCTCATGCGATATTTAACGCCCATCAAGTAATGTTCGCAGATGTGTCCCAATTTAATGTTCGAGTCGACAGCTCAAAGGCAAAGTGCGTTACTAGACAACTCTTGTATGGTGCTGTTCTCTATTGCGTTCTTCTCATCTTGTGTAATACTGCGCATTGTTATTTGCATATTCTGTATCTATTATCTTATTCTAATATCTACCATCGCTTTCTTTGTCTTGCAGATTGATTGTTCATCGTTGTTGCTAATAAACCTGCATTCAATTGATACATTCTTGTTTATGAACAATCAACTCATCTGAAGATGCCTGCTGCAGTCTGCCCCTTCCCGAGCTGTGTCTACGTTACTGACAGCACCGACAATGCCGTTGCTGCTATCCAGCTCTCCATCCACGCCATGACTCACACGTCCATTGCACCAGCCAAACCGGACAAAGTCAGCCGTCCTCGTATCCAAACCGGCGGCACCAGCGAAGATTGGCAATATTTCACCAGAAGATGGGATGGTTACAAGGCAGCGACCCAGATAATCGGCAATGATGTTCGCGTTCAACTCCTTGAATGTTGTGATGATAACCTACGACGTGACCTCCACCGCAGCAACCCACGCATTGAAATCAAGGACGAGGCAGCTATACTACAAGCCATTCGGTCCCTTGCTGTCCGAGAGGAGAATACTATGGTGTCCCGCGTCAACCTCCACAACATGCGACAGGACCCAGAAGAACCAATTCGTACCTACGCAGCCCGTCTGGCTGGTCAAGCTGAGATCTGCAAGTTTTCTGTTGTATGCTCATGCAATCCCCCTACTGATGTCGACTACACCAAGGACATGGTTCACGATGTCCTATGTCGGGGACTCGCCGATCAAGATATACAACAGGACATTCTCGGCGATCAAAATCAGAACATGAGCTTGGAGGAAGTTCTCACTTTCGTCGAGGCCAAGGAAGCAGGGAAACGTTCCCAGAATGCCTTGCTCAATAGTGAAGGCGCTCATGGCGCAAGCCAATACAAAAACTGGAAGAACAAAAGAGCCCTGATCACTACCGACAAGCAGGCGGCCATTTGTAGTTATTGCGGCAAAACTGGTCATGGCAAACAGCCGAACATCGACCAAAGGCGTCAATTCTGCAATGCCTACGGGAAAACATGCAGTAAATGCGCCACTTGCGGCCATTTTGCACATGTCTGCCGGGGAGGCACGAAAAAGGCGGACAACAAACCTACGGACAAATCAATGGATGCTCATGATGTGGAAGAAAGCAGCCAGGTCCACGATCTCCTCTGCTCTGTCACGGAACGAGAAATGGCCATTTGGAAGCCGCAAATTAAAAGGGCCATGGCCACCTTGTCAACTCCACTACACCTCGACCACCATATATTTGACCACCTCTCTGGCTGGACCAAGAAGAAGTCTCAACCACAGCCGTACATAAAACTCATAGCACGGATCGATAAGGAAGCTTATGACCATTTCGGCCAGCCACTGTCATCCCGACCAAAATCGGCCAGGCTCCAGGCCATGGCCGACACCGGCTGTCAAAGCTGCCTCACAGGACTTAATATTTTCCACAAACTCGGGCTGCGTAATGAAGACCTGTTACCTGTCAACCTGAAGATGAATGCTGTTAACAGTGGAAGGGTCCGGATTATCGGCGCCAATGGCGACATTATTGAAACAGCCAATGGCGACATTATTGAAACCCGACAAATCTGCTACATCTCACCTGACACACGGAACATGTATCTCAGTCGTGAAGCATGCGTCGATCTAGGCCTCGTGTCTAGTAGCTTCCCAACCATTGGCGAATCCAACACAGTTGCTGCTGCAGTGGCAGCAGTTATCGATGCAAATTGTAACTGCCCGGAAAGATCGCTTCCCCCTACACTGCCTACATCTATCCCATTTCCGGCCACTGACGAGAACCGAGAGAGGCTGGAGAAATGGCTACTGGAGTACTACAAAAGCAGCACATTCAATGTCTGCGAACACCAGCCACTACCCCACATGGAAGGTCCGCCTCTCACACTGATGGTTGACCCCGAGGCAACACCAAAAGCGGTGCACACCCCAGTGCCTGTCCCCTTACACTGGCAGGCAGAAGTCAAGGCTGGTATCGATCGCGACATCAGGTTAGGGGTTCTGGAACCGGTGCCAATTGGTGAACCAGTGACATGGTGCAACAGAATGGTCGTCTGTCCAAAGAAGGATGGGACCCCACGGAGGACAGTTGATCTGCAACCACTGAATGCGTGAGACGTGAGACCCACCGTGAGACGTGAGACCCATCACTGCACACGTGAGACCCACCACACCCAGTCACCCTTCCATCAAGCAATGGCGGTGCCACATAACACCAAAAAGACGGTAACAGATGCCTGGAATGGCTATCACAGCGTTCCAATCAGAGAATGTGACCGCCATCTGACAACGTTCATCACACCATGGGGCCGATACCGTTACTGCACCACTTCCCAAGGTTACATCGCTTCAGGTGATGGATACTCCAGACGATTTGACGAAATTATATCGGACTTCAAAAACAAGTCCAAATGTATTGATGATACCATCATGTGGAGCAACACATTGGAAGAGAGCTTTTTTCAGACATGCAACTGGCTCGACCTGTGCGGCCATAATGGGATTACGCAAAATCCGACGAAATTCCATTTTGGTCAGGACACGGTCGAATTCGCTGGATTCGAGATCACCATGGACAGTGTACGACCATGCCAAAGGTATCTCCAAGTGATACAGGACTTCCCCACACCAAAAACAATTACTGACATTCGCTCCTGGTTTGGGCTAGTCAATCAGGTAACATACTGCTTCAGCATGACCGAGAGGATGCGACCTTTTCGGGACCTCCTAAAACCATCCACCCCCTTCTACTGGGATGCAACACTACAATCCCTATTCGAAGAATCAAAACGACTCATCATATCTGAAGTCGCAAATGGGGTCCGGATCTTTGACAAGTAACGGACAACATGTCTCGCAACTGACTGGTCGAAGGATGGGATTGGCTTCTGGCTCCTCCAAAAACACTGCAGATGCCCTGGTGAAACCCCCACAGTGCTGCCCCGATGGCTGGAAAATCACCCTTGCTGGAGGCCGCTTCACCCATGCAGCGGAGTCGGGCTATGCTCCGATAGAGGGTGAAGCTCTAGCAGTGGCGGACAGCCTGGAAAAAGTAAAGTATTTTGTGTTGGGATGCAAGAACCTGATTATTGCCGTCGATCACAAACCCTTAATCAAGCTTCTTGGCGACAGACGATTAGAGGACATCCATAACACGCGGCTTGCTAACTTGAAAGAAAGGACTCTAGCATATCGTTTCCGAATTATCCACATCCCGGGAAAACGACACTGCGTACCAGATGCGATTTCACGACATCCGTCGGGTGCCAGACCATCGGAACGACTGCCACTGGTGGATGACATTTCCTCCATTATGGATGTGGCCACATCGACTACACTACGACAGCACACCTTGACTGGGCTGTGGACCACAGATGACGACACTGGCATGGAAATGGCTATTTCTATGGCAGCCATCAAGACGCTCGATTCTGTGTGGTCCGTCACTTGGGACGATGTTCGGGACGAAACAGCAAGTGACACTCAGATGCTGCAGTTACTCAATTCTATTGAGCAGGGTCTACCTGCCAGTCGGGACGATTTCCCTGTGTCCATTTTGGAATACTTTCCCTTCCGTGAACACCTCTACACTATTGATGGCATAGTGGTCTACAAGGGGAGGATTATCATCCCACCGAAGCTATGGAAGCTTGTCCTTGAGAATCTTCATGCTGCTCACCAAGGAGTCACGGCTATGACCACCCGGGCCAGCAGCTCGATCTTTTGGCCTGGAATCACTCCCCAGATTCATGAGATGCGCAATCGCTGCTCACACTGCAATCGGATGGCCCCATCGCAACCAAGCGCTCCACCTACAGCCTCAGCTGAACCTGCCTACCCTTTCCAGTACGTTTGTTCAGATTACTTTCATCACAAGGGTCGGAGTTATTTGGTCACCGTTGATCGTTACTCTAATTGGCCAATCATTCAGCTAACAACTGGCGGGGCACAAGGCCGAGTGAAATGTCTGCGGTCGAACTTCGCCACTTATGGTATCCCCGACGAATTGGCATCTGACGGTGGGCCAGAATTCACGGCACATGACACCCAAGACTTCTTGCGTCGGTGGGGCGTTAACCATCGGTTGTCATCCACTGCCTTCCCACACAGCAACTGTCGTGCCGAGATCGCAGTCAAAACATCGAAAAGAATGATCACCGATAACACTGGTTCCAATGGTGAACTAGACACTGATCGGTTCCAACGTGCAATACTCCAGTACCAGAATGCACCAGATCAGGACACTAGGTTGTCTCCAGCCATGATCATCTTCAAGAGGCCAGTCAAGGACTTCATACCCATCATCCCAGGCAGATACTTGCCATCGGACACCTGGCGGGAAACACGCAACAATCGTGAGGAAGCTTTGCGCATTCGGCATGCCAGGGAGATCGAAAGACTCTCTGAACACACGACAAAACTACCTCCACTGGCCGTCGGGGACCATGTCCGGATCCAGAACCAGACCGGCCTGGAACCACGAAAATGGGACCGGACCGGAACCGTGATTGAGGTAAAACAATTCGATCAATACGTTGTCAAGGTGGATGGTTCCGGAAGAATCACTCTCCGGAATCGTAAGTTCCTGCGACGTTTTACGCCTTTCAGCATGACAACTCCCACTACGACTGGCAAAAGTGGCATGCTGCCAAGCGTTATGCCAAGTGTTATGCCAATCATACCGAAATACTTAATGTCTGGTACCCAACCCATCGCCGCTCCAAGAGTCTGTCTCAATCCTGTTATCACTCCCCAGAAGGGTGAACCCCAACATGTCATTGCGCCGGGCTTACCATCACAGACACTCCGCTCCACCACCGCGATGACACCACCCGCCAGAGTCGCTAACCAACCACATGTGCAGACCACCGCCACACCTCCACAGTCACTGCCTATTTCTGCCCCCTTGACGGTTCGGGTGATGATGGACCAGCTGGAGGGGACTCCGGCGTCGGACAGGGCGATAGTGAACCACCCACCGAAGACTCCCACAATGGACCAGGAAATTACGAACTGCCCTCAGAGGACTCCGACGATTGATCGGGTGGTGACGGGCCGCCCGAAGCGAATTATACCAGCCCGATTCAATTCAGAAGATTATCAATTATAAACTCATGTGATCCTTTTTCTCGGTCTCCAGTTTTCGTTCTATTCTGTGTCACAATTGAACGTTTTTGGGAAAGGGAGATAGACAACTCTTGTATGGTGCTGTTCTCTATTGCGTTCTCATCTTGTGTAATACTGCGCATTGTTATTTGCATATTCTGTATCTATTATCTTATTCTAATATCTACCATCGCTTTCTTTGTCTTGCAGATTGATTGTTCATCGTTGTTGCTAATAAACCTGCATTCAATTGATACATTCTTGTTTAGTTACCATTGTATCATCTTCTCAGACCCACAAAGGAATTCAATTCAAATTTTCGTTCTGATATAATAGCCCCGTGAATTGATGAAGAGTTTTCAGAGCACCCCAACCACGTGGGGTCACTTGTAACGCTTGTGGATACTGAAGTGGGTGATAAAATGTGCCAAAGCGGACCTTTCCCACCTTCGACCCAAAAATAAGATTCACCTGTTATGTTTGAGCACACCGATGTTCACCCATAAATGATGTGCACTGCACCACTTTGCATTTGTGACCACAGAGGTATTTGAGCCCTTATATTATGTTTATAAGATAGTGTGATTGGAAGAACGGAACAACAAGGGGGAAAAGGGTGAATGAACACAAGATTGGGACAAAGAGAGAAACAGGATAATAACGTATGGATAGACCACGTGACGAGTGGGGAGATTCAAATAGAAAATGAGAAAGTTGTAGTAAAGGTCAGAGATAAAAATGGGAAAGACCATGAAATGGTGGTGGAATATATAACTGATTTAAGTCTGCTTCTCAACCAGCTCTCTCGACTTCGAAACGACTCTTGTGACGTGTATACACCCTCTCGTATATATTGTGACCTACTTAGCAGTGACAGTAGGCTCGGGTCGAAGGATCACATCCGTATGAACTCTTCCTGGGACTACATGGGACAAGCAAGGATGCAAACCTGGGCTTCGTCATATCACACGGAGACAATAATAATAAAATCGTGCGATTTTGCTCTCCTGAAACATTTTTTTCACCTTGTAACATGGATTTTCAATTGAATTTTGGCAAGATGTAATTCCCATGGTCATCCATTTCTTCTTTCAAGAAGTTACATTGCTCTTCATTGGCATTAAACACATTATTAGGAATTTAATTAGATCATATCATTTATGTTATTCAAAGCGATTTCTGGATATTAACTTATCCATGGATGGCCAGTAACAAGCCATTTATGGATATTAATTATGGATGGTCAGCAACAAGCCATTTATGGATATTAATTTATGGATGGCCAGCAACAAGCCATTTATGGATATTAACTTATCCATTGATGGCCAGTAACAAGCCTTTTATGGATATTAATTAATGGATGGGCAGTAACAAGCCTTTTATGGATATTAACTTATCCATTTTATGGCCAGTAACAAGCCTTTTATGGATATTAATTTATGGATGGGCAGTAACAAGCCTTTTATGGATATTAATTTATGGATGGCCAGTAACAAGCCATTTATGGATATTAATTATGCATGGTCAGTAACAAGCCATTTATGGATATTAATTATGCATGGTCAGTAACAAGCCTTTTATGGATATTAATTTATCCATTTTATGTCCAGTAACAAGCCTTTTATGGATATTAATCTTGTATGGTGCTGTTGGTGCTTTTATGGATATTAATTTATCCATTTTATGGCCAGTAACAAGCCTTTTATGGATATTAATTTATCCATTTTATGGCCAGTAACAAGCCTTTTATGGATATTAATTTATGGATGGGCAGTAACAAGCCTTTTATGGATATTAATTTATCCATTTTATGGCCAGTAACAAGCCTTTTATGGATATTAATTTATGGATGGGCAGTAACAAGCCTTTTATGGATATTAATTTATGGATGGCCAGTAACAAGCCATTTATGGATATTAATTATGGATGGTCAGTAACAAGCCTTTTATGGATATTAATTTATGGATGGCTGGTAACAAGCCTTTTATGGATATTAATTTATGGATGGCCAGTAACAAGCCATTTATGGATATTAACTTATCCATTAATGGCCAATAACAAGCCATTTATGGATATTAATATATGGATGGCCAGTAACAAGCCATTTATGGATATTAATACATGGATGGCCAGTAACAAGCCATTTATGGATATTAATACATGGATGGCCAATAACAAGCCATTTATGGATATTAATATATGGATGGCCAGTAACAAGCCATTTATGGATATTAATACATGGATGGCCAGTAACAAACCATTTATGGATATTAATATATTGTAACGATTTTGAGAAGTGTGTAACGATTTTGAGAAGTGTGTAACGAATTTGAGAAGTGAAACGGTTTTTGAGAAGTGTAACAATTTTGGAGGAAGTGTAATGAATGTGAAAACGTTACAATGGAAATGTTACAATGTGAACGTTACAAACGTACGGTACCACCCTGTAATGTAAATAATGGTCGCAGTCAGCGTCCTAGTTAATTGCATGAAATATACACGCAGGTCACGATATATCTTTTAAATAGTGTATTTCCTTATTCCATGTAGGCTAAGTATGTGTTTTCCCACTAGATTGACTTTGCATTGTATCAAACAAAATAAGCGTAGGCCCTTCCAATTTCCCCAAAACCTCCCTTCCAATTGCCTTCCGCATTTTGGCTGGTTTTCTTCAAACCACCATTGGCCACGAGGTAAGGTTGGGGAAGAAAGGCGTGTCTCCACCTCGTCGTAAGAGGGAAGGAGTGAACCAGCCCTAACAGCCAATCAACACCGCGGTGAGTGACCCGGTAGGCGTGCCCTCGGAGTCGGCGGCTTGATTTCGCTGGAGGTGATAAAAGCGACTGCAGGGGACTGCTTTGCCAGAGGAGAGACGAGAGATGACTGGAGAAGAGCTGGAGATGACCCTGGGAGAGGAGCAACGAGGCTGCACCAAAGAGAGGCGGTGAGATGCGAAACGCTCCAAGCCAAAGAGGAGAGGTACTCGGCAAGGAGACCAGCTTTGGAGAGACGCGCTGAAAGGAGGGAGACGGCCCCGCCCCAAGAAGGGGGAGCAGGTGTGCCGAACCAGCGCGGGACGTCTACCGCGGTGGATACACGACGGAGGGATTCCCGCCAAAACCGCAAGGGATTGCGAACTGCGCGCTCCCGACCAAGCGATCCATCTCAAGCCTTACCTGCCTGCAATTATCCCCTGTGTAAGTGTGAACGTCCTGTCCTGTTTGTTTGTCTTGGGGCTAAGTAAAAATGAATAGTGTAAGTTAAGGATTCGCTGTGTTACTGCTTCTTCCATCCATTGCTTGTGTGTGTATAATAAAACCTGTTCTTCCTCCGTATTCTTCTTCTTCTTCTTTTTCCTTCTCTTTCGGTCGCTTTAGAGATTTCCCGATTGAATATCTGTGGGGCGATCTGGTCAACGTCGGGTGGAATCGGGTTTTAATCGGGGAGTAACTGTTCGGACGCGGTTAAATACACCATCGCTCGGTCAATATAACATCTAAAAGCCGCGTCTGTAACAATATGCATGGCCAGTAACAAGCCGTTTATGGATATTAATTTATGGGTGGCCAGTAACAAGCCATTTATGGATATTAATACATGGATGGCCAGTAACAAGCCATTTATGGATATTAATTTATGGATGGCCAGTAACAAGCCATTTATGGATATTAATTATGGATGGTCAGTAACAAGCCTTTTATGGATATTAATTTATGGGTAGCCAGTAACAAGCCATTTATGGATAGCCAGTAACAAGCCATTTATGGATATTAACTTATCCATGGATGGCCAATAACAAGCCATTTATGGATATTAATATATGGATGGCCAGTAACAAGCCATTCACGGATATTAATATATGGATGGCCAATAACAAGCCATTTATGGATATTAATATATGGATGGCCAATAACGAGCCATTTATGGATATTAATTTATGGATGGCCAGTAACAAGCCATTTGTTGATATTAATATATGGATGGCCAATAACAAGCCATTTATGGATATTAATATATGGATGGGCAGTAACAAGCCAATTATGGATATTAATACATGGATGGCCGGTAACAAGCCTTTTCTGGATATTAATTTATGGCCGGTTTTATGGATATTAATTTATGGATGGCCAGTAACAAGCCTTTCATGGATATTAATTTATGGATGGCCAGTAACAAGCCTTTTATGGATATTAATTTTAGATTAATAGATTTATAGATCTCGAGATCTCGCGAGATCTTGGAGACGGCGGCAGCGTTTCTCGAAGCTACCACACGGTCTCCACGTTTTCAAAGTTAAGTCTCTTCACAATTGTATTTTGTCGAAACTGTATTTATCTTTCGGTGTGTGAAGTTATAGGGTGCCCCTTGGAAGTTTCTCGGTGTTTATCTTTCATAAATTAATCGTCTGTTTGCCGCCGACGCAAGGCCTTTGCCGCGTCGCGAGCGATTTAAAATCGAAGTTAAGTAATTGTTCCCATTTGTATTTTCGTTTTAACTGTATTTATTTTATGGTGTGTACGTACGTATATTGTGTCCCGAGGAAGATTTTCGGTGCAAATCTTTCATACCTGTATTGAAAATCGTGTTAATTCGTGTCGTGTCTTGAGGCCTTGTACAGTGTACACTGTACAACCTTGAGGCTTTGTTTTTCTCTCAGTGGTCCGTCGTTTGTGATCCAATAACTTTCGTTCTCTGTTTTCCCAGTCTTTTCACCCCACAGCCTACTTCCTTGTGTAAATCTCAACTCAAAAAAAACAAAAAAAAAACATTTCCTTCTCTGTTCTCATTCATTTATTCATTCTTATTCGTTCGTTCGTTCTTCGACCACGTGTTTCTCCCCCATTTCCCCAGATAGTTTTCACTGTTATTAACCTTCAATGTTTACACTTTCCCCTCAAGTTATGTATTCCGTCATATATTATAACACACTTTTCTTCTTCTTTAAAGGCTGCTTTCGACTTGCTCACCAAATCTATTCATCCCAAAAAAAAATTCCATCTCTTATAGTGCCTTTTTTTTACATTCCCTAAACTCTCCTGCACTCCATCCTCCATCCAGCGTCCTTAAACGTATTTTTGACTCCAAGGTCACAAGAAACTCATTTTGCAATAAATGTTCGTTTCCCATTAATCGTACACTTTCTAAAATCAAATCTCACCCCTACCCTCCAAATCTTCCCCATAACCCCTCCCCTCCAAATCTTCCCCATCACCCATCCCTTTCAAATCTTCCCCCTTTCCCCTCCCCTCCTAATCCTCCCCATCACCATCCCTTTCAAATCTCCCCCCTTGCCCACTCCCTCCTAAACTACCCCTCACCCCTCCCCTCCAAGACTCCCCCTCGCTCCTCCCCTCCTAGACTCCTCCCTCACCTCTCCCCTCCAAATCTCCCCCATATCCCATCCCTTTCAAATCCCTCCCCTTGTCCCTTCCCTCCCAAACTCCCCCCTCGCCCCTCCCCTTCAAATCTCCCCACCCTCATTTCTTCTCAATTTCCCCCCTCTCACTCCCCCTCCTCAAAGCGTCCTCCCCACTTCTTCCCCCTTCCAACTCTCACCTCCATCTCCCCCAACCTTCTGCCTCGCTCTTCCCCCTCCTCAAATAACACCTCATTGTGCTTCACCCAATCCCCATCAAACCTTTTGTCCGCACCATCCTTCCCTTTGTCCGAGCTATTCTGAAATCTCTGACACACCTTCAACAGCTCTCCCTCCCTCTTCCACCTCTTCCACATCTTACCCTGCCCCTCCTCCCCCCTGTTCTGTATCCGATGCTCCCCCTTCCTCTTCATTAACGGTATGGACCTCAAACATCCGGGGCCTTCGTTCAAACTTAACTGATCTCTCCATACAGGTTGCTTCTGTCAAACCAGACGTGATCTGCTTAACAGAAACTTTCCTCCTTCATGATGTCTCTGATTCCTTAGTATCTCTCCCGGGTTACTCCCTCCTCCGGTATGGTAGACCTGAGCCTCGTCCTGGAGGTGGGGTTGCTATCTTTATCAAAAACTCTCTTCCTCACTCGCCCTGCACTGTACTCTCTCCACCTCACCCCCAGGAATACCTCTGGCTACGGCTTCCCCTTCGCTCCCACCTCTTGTTCATATGTGTGTTGTACCGTCCACAAAACAGTGATGACTCCATCTACATCTCGCTGTCTGATAATATGGACCAACTTCTATCGACTCATCTCAACTCTCTCTTCCTCATATGTGGTGATTTCAACTGTCATCATGCCAGTTGGCTGGGTGTGGATACCTCCGTCACCAGCCATGGCTCCTCAGCAAAGGACTTCTGCGACTCACTAGGACTGACACAATCTGTCAATTTCCCGACCCGGATCTCAGTCAACGGAGCATCTTCTCTTCTGGAATTGGTTATGACTAACTTCCCTGAAAATGTCTGCTGCTCTTCTTCTGCGCCAATCGGATCATCTGATCATGTCCTTGTTAAAGTGGACATCTCTCTGACCATTCTCAGGGAGCCTGCTCAGCGTCGACGAGTCTGGCATTTCACTCAGGCCAACTGGCACGGTCTTCAAGCAGCCATCAATCATCTGGACTGGTCTCCCATCTCTACCACCTCTGACATCAACTCATCCTGGGAATTCTTCCAAAGTAAATTGCTCTCCCTCATGCACAGATTTATCCCATCTCGTCTTCAGTTGTCATACCCTTCCTCCCGTCCATGGTACACGGAATCTTGTGGTGAAGCTGTTGCCCAGAAACAACTTGCATTCGTCTCCTGGAAAGCAAATCCAACGGAAGGAAATCTCATTTCCTTTCACAAAGCCTGAAACAAGTGTGTGTCCACCCTCAGGAGAGCCAGGAAACAATATCTCTCGGTTCTCAAGACCGAACTCTCTTATCTGTCTCCCTCTTCCAAATCCTGGTGGCGTCTGGTCAAATCCGTTTCTGGTGTTTGTTCCCCCTCCATCCCCTCCCTTACCTCAAACGGCTACACAGCTGACTCCACACGTGAAAAAGCTGAATGCCTCAACTCTGTGTTTGTCTCTAAATCTTGTGTCCCAAACCCATCCCTCTCTGTACCCACCATACCCAGTCGTACCAACTGCTCCTGGACTCCGTGTCCTTTCCTCCTGACAAGGTGGAAAAGTTTCTGTCAACCCTCGACTCTGATTCTGCAACTGGACCCGACGGCATCAGCCCACGGGTCCTAAAATCCTGCTCTGTCACTCTATCTCACCCTCTCTCTGTTCTCTTCACCCTCTCTTTTGCTCAAGGTCAACTGCCATCTGCTTGGAAATCAGCCAACATCACCGCTTTGCACAAAAAAGGTGCAAAAACAGATCCTAGCAACTACAGACCAATCAGCCTTCTCTCAATTATCAGCAAAGTCATGGAATCCATCATTGCTTCGGATATGAAATCTTTCCTCTTCTCCAATGGCTTGATCTCTGAGCATCAATTTAGTTTCAGACCAGGTCACTCTACTCTGGACATGCTGCTTCTGCTGTCTCAACAATGGATGGAGGTCCTCAATGCCAAACAGGAAATTAGAGCTGTCTCCCTCGACATATCACGTGCCTTCGATATGGTCTGGCACCCCGCTCTGCTCACCAAACGCTCCTCCTTTGGTATCCATGGAAATCTCCACGCATGGCTGGCTGACTTCCTCTCTAGTCGTCGTCAACGTGTGGCCCTGAATGGGGTTCTCTCATGTCCTCTTCCTGTTCAGGCTGGAGTTCCCCAAGGCAGTGTTCTGGACCCTGTGCTTTTTCTGGTCTTCATCAATGATCTCTCTGACTCTTTTGAAAATCCTCTCTATCTCTTTGCTGATGACTCCACTCTCTGCAGCTCCATTTCTCTTCCCTCAGATCGGCAGTCTGCAGCCTCCTCACTCTCTGAAGACTTGGACAAAATCACAGACTGGTCAAACAAGTGGAACATGTCTTTCAATCCTGACAAATCTCACACTCTTACTACGTCTCTCCGAAAAGATCGACTGGACAACCCTCCCATCTACTTTCTCAACAATCCTCTCCAAGAAGTTCTGTTGCTCAAGCTTTTGGGTCTCACTATCTGCCATGATCTTTCTTGGGAAAACCACATTTCCAAGCTGGCCTCCAAAGCCAGTCGCCGACTGGGCATCCTCCATCATGCGAAGTCCTTCCTCGGCACACCTGAGCTCCTCACCACATACAAGGCTTTCATCCGCAGCTCAATGGAATACTGTTCTCCCCTATGGGCCGGTGCTCCTGCCTCACACCTAGCTCGGCTTCACGCTGTTGAAAATAAAGCTTTCAGAATTATTGGAATCTCCCGCGATGAAGCAATCTCTGAGGGCCTTTCACTCACTCACCGCAGGCAGGTAGGTGGTCTTTCTGTCTTCTACCGACTCCTCTCCGGCCTTGCACCCCCAGCTCTCTCTGTGCTCTGTCCCCCAAATATTCCTACAGGTCGCACAAGATCTGCCAGCAACCCTCTGATGGTTAAACTGCCGAAATCTCCGCTCTCTGCTCACCTTCACTCTTTCATTCCTCTTTTCTCCCGCCTCTGGAACAAACTGCCTCACTCCCTTCAATCCCACTCCTCCCTCCAGGTCTTTAAAACAGCTGTTCACCACCATCTCTTATCTTCCCCCATCCAAAACCTTGATCTTTTCTACCCCCGCTAATTCACCCCAGATCCACCTTGTTTGAAATTCCAACTTTTTCCTGGAAGTCCTGGCCGTGTCCATATGTTTTATACCTCTCCCACCCCCCCCCCCCCCTTCCCATGCCCCCCTCCCAAAGCCCTCGCCCGCCCTCTCTCAGATCTCTCGATGTCTCCATGTCTCTCGGTCCCTTCTCTCAAATGTTGTGTTTGTGTCCTTCCCCCTCTCTCCCCATCTTGTCTACCGCTCCCGATGTTATATGTTTTTGTGTCAGTTTGTCTTTCTGTGTGATTAATGTTCGCTCTTTCACGAGCCTCGATCTTGTATACAAAAAAAAAGAAAAAAAAAAGATGGCCAGTAACAAGCCATTTATGGATATGAATACATGGATGGCCAGGAACAAGCCATTTGTTGATATTAATATATGGATGGCCAATAACAAGCCATTTATGGATCTTAACTTATCCATGGATGGCCGGTAACAAGCCTTTTATGGATATTAATATATGGATGGCCAGTAACAAGCCTTTTATGGATATTAATATATGGATGGCCAGTAACAAGCCTTTTTTGGATATTAATTTATGGATGGGCAGTAACATGCCATTTATGGATATTAATACATGGATGGCCGGTAACAAGCCTTTTATGGATATTAATTTATGGATGGCCACTGGCCAGTAACAAGCCATTCATGGATATTAATATATGGATGGCCGGTAACAAGCCTTTTATGGATATTAATTTATGGATGGCCACTGGCCAGTAACAAGCCATTCATGGATATTAATATATGGATGGCCAGTAACAAGCCATTTTTGGATATTAATTTATGGATGGCCAGCAACAAGCCATTTATGGATATAAATTTATAGATTGCCAGTAACAAACCATTTATGGATATTAATTTATGGATGGCCAATAACAAGCCATTTATGGATATAAATTTATGGATGGCCAGTAACAAGCCATTTATGGATATTAATTTATGGATGGCCAATAACAAGCCATTTATGGATATTAATATATGGATGGCCGGTAACGAGCCTTTTATGGGTATTAATTAATGGATGGCCAGGAACAAGCCATTTATGGATATTAATACATGGATGGCCAGTAACAAGCCTTTTATGGATATTAATTTATGGATGGCCAGTAACAAGCCTTTTGTAGATATTAATTTATGGATGGCCAATAACAAGCCATTTATGGATTTTAACTTATCCATGGATGGTCAGTGACGAGCCATTTTGGATATTAACATATGGATGGTCAGTAACAAGCCTTTTATGGATATTAACCTATCCATGGATGGTCAGTAACAAGCCATTTATAGATATTAATACATGGATGGTCAGTCACAAGCTTTTTCTGGATATTAATTTATGGATGGTCAGTGACAAGCCATTTTGGATATTAATATATGGATGGTCAGTAACAAGCCTTTTATGGATATTAACCTATCCATGGATGGTCAGTAATAAGCCTTTTCTGGATATTAATTTATGGATGGCCAGTAACAAGCCTTCTATGGATATTAATATATGGATGGGCAGTAACAAGCCATTTATGGATATTAATATATGGATGGGCAGTAACAAGCCATTTATGGATATTAATTTATGGATGGTCAGTAACAAGCCATTTAAGGATATGAATTTATTGATGGCCAGTAACAAGCATTTTATGGATATTAATTTATGGATGGCCAGTAACAAGCCTTTTATGGATATTAATATATGGATGGCCAGTAACAAGCCTTTTATGGATATTAATACATGGATGGCCAGTAACAAGCATTTTATGGATATTAATTTATTGATGGCCAGTAACAAGCCTTTTATGGATATTAATATATGGATGGCCAGTAACAAGCCTTTTATGGATATTAATTTGTGGATGGCCAGTAACAAGCCATTTATGGATATTAATATATGGATGGCCAGTAACAAGCCTTTTATGGATATTAATATATGGATGGCCAGTAACAAGCATTTAATGGATATTAATTTATTGATGGCCAGTAACAAGCCTTTTATGGATATTAATATATGGATGGCCAGTAACAAGCCTTTTATGGATATTAATTTATGATGGCCAGTAACAAGCCACTCATGGATATTAACTTATCCATGGATGGTCAGTAACAAGCCATTTATGGATATTAATTTATGGATGGCCAGTAACAAGCTATTTATGGATATTAATATATGGATAGCCAGTAACAAGCCTTTTATGGATATTAATATATGGATGGCCATTATAATAATAATAATAATTCATTTATTTTGTATAGCGCTTTTCATGAAGCCCAAAGGCGCTTTGACAGAGTGCAAAACATAATGCATAAAAAAACATGAAAACAACAATTGCAAAAAGACAAGAATCAATAGGGAAATATTTAAAGCAAATGGAGGGAGAAGGAGAAGTGATAGTCAGGGGTTAAATGCTGTGGGTTGAATGTTGAATGCAGTGCTGAACAGGTGGGTCTTGAGTGATGTTTTCAATGTGGTGAGTGAGGAGGAGTCTCTGATGGTGTGAGGTAGTGAGTTCCAGAGGGTGGGAGCAGCGATGGAGAAGGCCCTGTCCCCCCAGGATCTGAATTTGGTCCGGATGGGGGGGGTCAGGAGGTTGGTACCAGCAGAGTGGAGGTTGCGGGTGGGAGTGTGTCTGGAGAGGAGGTCAGCCAGGTAGGATGGGGCCAGGTTATGGAGGGCTTTGTAGGTCAAGAGGAGGATTTTGTACTGGATTCTCTGGGAGATCGGGAGCCAGTGAAGCTTGTAAAGGACGGGGGTGATGTGGTCACGGGTCCAGGAATGGGTGAGTAGACGGGCAGCGGAGTTCTGAATGTATTGGAGTTTATTGGTGATAGTTGAGGGTGAACCATAGAGGAGGCTATTGCAGTAGTCCAGACAGGGGGTGATGAAGGCGTGGATGAGGGTTTCTGCAGCCGTGGAGGAGAGGGATGAGCGGAGACGGGCGATGTTTTTCAGGTGAAAGAAGGCTGTCTTTGTGATCTGTTTAGTGTATTTGTCGAAGGAGAGGGTTTGGTCAAAGATGACGCCAAGATGCCGGATGAGAGGGGAGGTGGATACTGGGATACCGTCGATGTTGAGGGCAAAGTTATAGGTGGATTTTGTGAGCGTTTTTGGGCCAATGATGATTATTTCAGATTTATCACAGTTAAGTTTGAGGAAGTTGATTTGAAGCCAGGATTTTATTTCAGAGATGCAGTTTGTCAGGATAGAGTGGGTGTCGGTGGAGACGGACTTGGTGGAGATGAAAAGCTGGATGTCATTGGCGAAGCAGTGGAATTGGAGACCATGACGGCGGATTAAGTGACCGAGGGGGGACAGGTAAAGGATTAAGAGGAGGGGGCCAAGAACTGAACCTTGGGGGACACCTTGGGGGAGGTGAGCAGTGGGGGATTTGCAGTTATTGATGGAGATGAACTGGCTTCTGTCAGAGAGGTATGATTTAATCCAAGAGAGGGCAGTGCCGGTAACGTTAAAGGTGGATTCAAGTCGGGTGAGGAGGATGGTGTGATCGATGGTGTCAAAGGCAGCGCTGAGGTCGAGGAGGACGAGAATGTTGAGCCTTTTATGGATTAACATCCTTTAACATTTTAACATTAACATTAACATCCATCCATTAACAAGCCTTTTATGGATATCAATTTATGGATGGCCAGAAACAAGCCTTTTATGGATATTAATTTATGGATGGCCAGTAACACGCCATTTATGGATATTAATTTATGGATGGCCAGTACCAAGCCATTTATGGATGTTAAATTATCCATGGGATGGTCAGTAACAAGCCTTTTATGGATATAAATTTATGGATGGCCATTAACAAACCATTTATGGATATTAATTTATGGATGGCCATTAACAAACCATTTATGGATTTAAATTTATGGATGGCCATTAACAAGCCATTTATGGATATTAATTTATGTATGGCCAGTACCAAACCATTTATGGATATTAACTTATCCATGGATGGTCAGTCACAAGCCATTTATGGATATTAATTTATGGATAGCCAGTAACACGCCTTTTATGGATATTAATATATGGGTGGCCAGGAACAAGCCATTTATGGATATTAATTTATGGATGGCCAGTAACAAGCCAATTGTGAATATTAATTTATGGATGGGCAGTTACAAGCCATTTATGGATATTAATTTATGGATGGGCAGTGACAAGCCAATTCTGGATATTAATTTTTGGATGGGCAGTAACAAGCCATTTATGGATATTCATTTATGGATGGCCAGGAACAAGCCATTTATGGATATAAATGTATGGATTGCCAGTCACAAGCCATATATGGATATTCATTTATGGATGGCCAGTAACAAGCCATTTATGGATATTAATTTATGGATGGCCAGTAACAAGCCATTTCTGAATATTAATTTATGGATGGGCAGTTACAAGCCATTTATGGATATTAATATATGGATGGCCAGTAACAAGCCATTTATGGATATTAATATATGGATGGCCAATAACAAGCCATTTATGGATATTAATATATGGATGGCCAAAAACAAGCCATTTATGGATATTAATTTATGGATGGCCAGTAACAAGCCATTTATGGATATTAATATATGGATGGCCAATGACAAGCCATTTATGGATAATAATATATGGATGGCTGGTAACAAGCCTTTCATGGATATTAATATCTGGATGGACAGTAACAAGCCATTTTTGGATATTAATATATGGATGGCCGGTAACAGGCATTTTATGGATATTCATTTATGGATGGCCAGTAACAAGCCTTTTATGGATATTAATTCATGGATAGCCAGCAACAAGCCATTTTGGATATTTACTTATCCATGGATGGTCAGTAACAAGCCATTTATGGATATTAATACATGGATGGCCAGTGACAAGCCATTTATGGATATTAATATATGGATGGCCAGCAACAAGCCTTTTATGGATATTAATTTGTGGATGGCCAGAGACAAGCCATTTATGCATATTAATATAATAATATATGGATGGCCAGTAACAAGCCATTTATGGATATTAATATATAGATGGCCAGTAACAAGCCATTTATGGCTATAAATTTATGGATTGCCAGTAACAAGCCATTTATGGATATTAATTTATGGATGGCCAGTAACAAGCCATTTATGGATATTAATTTATGGAAGGCCAGTAACAAGCCATTTTTGGATGTTTATGCATGAATGGCCGGTAACAAGCCATTTATGGATATTAATTTATGGATAGCCAGTAACAAGCCATTTATGGATATTAACTTATCCATGGATGGCCAATAACAAGCCATTTATGGATATTAATATATGGATGGCCAGTTACAAGCCTTTTATGGATATTAATATATGGATGGCCGGTAACAAGCCTTTTTTGGATATGAATTTATGGATGGGCAGTAACAAGCCATTTATGGATATTAATACATGGATGGCCGGTAACAAGCCTTTTATGGATATTAATTTATGGATGGCCACTGGCCAGTAACAAGCCATTCATGGATATTAATATATGGATGGCCAGTAACAAGCCTATTATGGATATTAATTTATGGATGGCCAGTAACAAGCCGTTTATGGATATTAATATATGGATGGCCGGTAAAAAGCCTTTTATGGATATTAATTAATGGATGGCCAGTAACAAGCCATTTATGGATATTAATACATGGATGGCCAGTAACAAGCCTTTTATGGATATTAATTTATGGATGGCCAGTAACAAGCCTTTTATGGATATTAATTTATGGATGGCCAATAACAAGCCATTTATGGATTTTAACTTATCCATGGATGGTCAGTAACAAGCCATTTTGGATATTAATATATGGATGGTCAGTAACAAGCCTTTTATGGATATTAACCTATCCATGGATGGTCAGTAACAAGCCATTTATGGATATTAATACATGGATGGTCAGTAACGAGCCTTTTCTGGATATTAATTTATGGATGGCCAGTAACAAGCCTTTTATGGATATTAATTTATGGATGGCCAGTAACAAGCCATTTATGGATATTAATTTATGGATGGCCAGTAACAAGCCATTTATGGATATTAATTTATGGATGGCCAATAACAAGCCATTTATGGATATTAATATATGGATGGCCGGTAACAAGCCTTTTATGGATATTAATTAATGGATGGCCAGTAACAAGCCATTTATGGATATTAATACATGGATGGCCAGAAACAAGCCTTTTATGGATATTAATTTATGGATGGCCAGTACCAAACCATTTATGGATATTAACTTATCCATGGATGGTCAGTCACAAGCCATTTATGGATATTAATTTATGGATAGCCAGTAACATGCCTTTTATGGATATTAATATATTGGTGGCCAGTAACAAGCCATTTATGGATATTAATTTATGGATGGCCAGTAACAAGCCATTTATGGATATTAATTTATGGATGGCCAGTAACAAGCCATTTGTGAATATTAATTTATGGATGGGCAGTTACAAGCCATTTATGGATATTAATTTATGGATGGGCAGTGGCAAGCCAATTCTGGATATAAATTTTTGGATGGGCAGTAACAAGCCATTTATGGATATTCATTTATGGATGGCAAGTAACAAGCCATTTATGGATATAAATTTATGGATTGCCAGTCACAAGCCATTTATGGATATTCATTTATGGATGGCCAGTAACAAGCCATTTATGGATATTAATTTATGGATGGCCAGTAACAAGCCATTTCTGAATATTAATTTATGGATGGGCAGTTACAAGCCATTTATGGATATTAATATATGGATGGCCAGTAACAAGCCATTTATGGATATTAATATATGGAAGGCCAATAACAAGCCATTTATTGATATTAATATATGGATGGCCAATAACATGCCATTTATGGATATTAATTTATGGATGGCCAGTAACAAGCCATTTATGGATATTAATATATGGATGGCCAATGACAAGCCATTTATGGATAATAATATATGGATGGCCAGTAACAAGCCTTTCATGGATATTAATTTATGGATGGCCAGTAACAAGCCATTAATGGATATTAATATCTGGATGGACAGTAACAAGCCATTTTTGGATATTAATATATGGATGGCCAGTAACATGCATTTTATGGATATTCATTTATGGATGGCCAGTAACAAGCCTCTAATGGATATTAATTTATGGATAGCCAGCAACAAGCCATTTATGGATATTTACTTATCCATGGATGGTCAGTAACAAGCCATTTATGGATATTAATACATGGATGGCCAGTAACAAGCCATTTATGGATATTAATATATGGATGGCCAGTAACAAGCCTTTTATGGATATTAATTTGTGGATGGCCAGAGACAAGCCATTTATGGATATTAATATAATAATATATGGATGGCCAGTAACAAGCCATTTATGGATATTAATATATAGATGGCCAGTAACAAGCCATTTATGGCTATAAATTTATGGATTGCCAGTAACAAGCCATTTATGGATATTAATTTATGGATGGCCAGCAACAAGCCTTTTATGGATATTAATTTGTGGATGGCCAGAGACAAGCCATTTATGGATATTAATATAATAATATATGGATGGCCAGTAACAAGCCATTTATGGATATTAATATATAGATGGCCAGTAACAAGCCATTTATGGCTATAAATTTATGGATTGCCAGTAACAATCCATTTATGGATATTAATTTATGGAAGGCCAGTAACGAGCCATTTTTGGATGTTTACACATGAATGGTGGGACCCCTCTATCTCTCCCACCGTCATTGGCGAGCCTCGATTGCCCATATTACCTCCCCTCCAATAACCACCATTGACCACGAGGCTCGGGTCGGAGAAGAAAGGCGTGTCGCACCTCGTCAGAGGGGAGGAGGGGCGCGCCGCCCGTCGTCATCCAGGGCGGAGCCCGAGGGTCGCGCGACCAACCAGGGCCGAGGTGAGCACCCCCGATGGGCGTGTCCAAAGCGCCGGGGGGCGTGATCGCTGGGGGCGCTATAAAAGGGCGCAACCGGAAGTGGACAAAGAGAAGAAGAAAGAGAGATGCACTCTGGGTTGGTCTGGGTCGGTTGAGAGAAAGAGAGGAGGAGTTGGTTGCAAGGAGTTGGTGACAGTCGGTTGCCAGAGAAAGGAGTCGGTGGTCAGTTGGTTGCGGTGGTGAGGAGTCGGTGGTGACGAGTGAGACAAGGCCTGGCAAGGCAAGTGCAGGCGGCCGCAGCAGCGCCACCCAACCGCCAAAGGGGGCCTGAACGGCGGTTCGGAGCAGGGCCGAAACGGAACGGCGGCTGCTGAACGCGCCGGTTGTGCTGCGGGACCCCCCTTGGACCTTTCCTCTCCCTCCAGCCATCCACCTTCTGCCATCCCTGGCATTCCCCGCGTGAGTCAGCGTTCTGTTTGTTCTGTCCTGGGATATAAGTTAAGTCTGTAGGTAAGCTAAATTTGCACTGTGTCACCTGCGTCTTGTGCTTGTAAATAAACGTGACATCTGTCTTTTTGCTTGTGTGTAAATAGTAGGAATAAATGTAGTAGTATTTCAAACCTTTTTTTGTCTCCGTTTTCCTCTTGCATTGCGTCGCTTTTGTCTTTTCCCTCATTGAGCAGCTAGGGTGCGATACAACCAACGTTCGGGTGGAATCGGGTGAGTTTTGTTAGGTCGCGGTTTTAAACCAAATTCCCCATCCTCTGGTCCCCATCCCCGTCCTCTGGTCGGCTCTGCGCACTCTCACTCTTCGTCCCAGCGCACCTGGTCACAGCAACCCACACGATCGCACCTCCTGCCTACGAACCCTGGCTAAATCACCTGAATTCATCCCTGCTGTTCAAAACAACATCAAGCTCACCCTGTTCAACACCCGGTCCCTCAACAACAAATGCCTCATCCTGAACGAATACATCCTGGATAACAAACTGGACTTTCTCTGTCTCACCGAAACCTGGCAACAACCTCTGGACTACTACACACTTAACCTCACCACACCCAATGGATATTCCTACGTCAATAAACCACGCTCGGAGGGCCGAGGTGGTGGAATTGCCGTTATCCACCGTCAAGACATCAAGACCAACCTCATCTCCATCTCATCTGCTCCATCATTTGAACACCTGGCTTTAAAACTCTCTGGTCACACGCAGTCAGTCATGGCTGTCGTCTACCGCCCTCCCAAACCACACCCATCATTCCTGTCTGACTTCTCCTACTTTCTGACCCAGCTATGTTCCCTCTCCCCCTCAATCCTCCTCCTTGGTGATTTCAATATCCACATGGACTCCACTGACTCCACAATAACCACTGACTTCACTGATTTACTCACCTGCTTTAACCTCACTCAACATGTCGACTTTCCTACCCATATCCGTGGTCACATTTTGGACCTTGTCTGCTCCACTGGATTAAGTTTGCACCATCTCTATGGCTCCGACCTCACCCTCTCTGACCACTTAGCCATCACTCTGACCATCAACATCCCCGCCCCAACACCAAGGCATTATCGCACAATCAACTTCCGTAAGCTAAACGCTCTTTCACCTACCTCATTCTCATCCACCCTCTCTGAAAAAATGTCCACTTCTCCCTTCATTGACCTCCACACCCCTTCCGACCTCACTGACTACTACAACCACACTCTCTCCTCCTGCCTTGACCAGCTTGCACCTGTAAAAACCAAAACAGTTTCTTTCACCCATTCTGCTCCCTGGTTTACCCCTGAACTCCACCTGATAAAAACTCGTGCTCGCCAACTTGAAAGACTCCGCAATAAAACGGGTCTCACAGTTCACTCCCAAGCCTACAAGGACCACATACAACACTACAAAGATGCCCTCTCCTGCGCCCGCTCTGCCTACTACTCTCAAATTATCCACTCTGGCTCCGGAAACCCAAAAGCACTCTTCTCGACAATAAACAAACTCCTCCGCCCCCTGAACACCACCACCCAGTCATTCACAGTAGACAACTGCATCTCCTTCCTCTCTTTCTTCCAACGCAAAATTGACAACATCTACAACAGCTTGACCACCGCCGCACCCGCTCCCCCTCCAACCACCTGCCCCCCCTTGTCCTGCCATCCCCTGTCTCGGTTCTCCCCAATCTCCCCTACTGACCTCTCTGAACTCCTCATAGGAATGAAAACTGCCACCTGCACTCTTGACCCCATCCCCTCCAGCTTTGTCAAAGCCTCCCTCCCTGCTCTCTCTCCACTTATCATCGCAACAATAAACTCCTCCCTGTCTACAGGCATCGTCCCACCTTCCCTCAAAATTGCTGCTGTTACCCCCATTCTAAAAAAACCTGGTCTAAACCCTGACACCCTAAACAACTTCAGACCCATCTCCAACCTACCCTTTCTGTCAAAAGTTTTGGAACGCGCTGTAGCCACTCAACTCAAACATCATCTCTCTGCCAATAACCTGTATGAAACATTCCAATCCGGATTCCGCTCCAACCACAGTACTGAAACTGCTCTCCTCAAAATCACCAACGACCTTCTCCTCTCCTCTGACGCTGGCAACCTCAACATTCTCGTCCTCCTCGACCTCAGCGCTGCCTTTGACACCATCGATCACACTATCCTCCTCACCCGACTCGAATCCACCTTTAACGTTACCGGCACTGCCCTCTCTTGGATTAAATCATACCTCTCTGACAGATGCCAGTTCATCTCCATCAATAACTGCAAATCCCCCACTGCTCCCCTCCCCCAAGGTGTCCCCCAAGGTTCAGTTCTTGGCCCCCTCCTCTTCATCCTTTACCTGTCCCCGCTCGGTCACTTAATCCGCCGTCATGGTCTCCAATTCCACTGCTTCGCCGATGACATCCAGCTTTTCATCTCCACCAAGTCCGTCTCCACCGACACCCACTCTATCCTGACAAACTGCATCACTGAAATAAAATCCTGGCTTCAAATCAACTTCCTCAAGCTTAACTGTGATAAATCTGAAATAATCATCATTGGCCCAAAAACGCTCACAAAATCCACCCATAACTTTGCCCTCAACATCGACGGTATCCCAGTATCCACCTCCCCTCACATCCGGAATCTTGGCGTCATCTTTGACCAAACCCTTTCCTTCGACAAATACACTAAACAGATCACAAAGTCAGCCTTCTTTCACCTGAAAAACATTGCCCGTCTCCGCTCATCCCTCTCCTCCACGGCTGCAGAAACCCTCATCCACGCCTTCATCACCTCCCGTCTGGACTACTGCAATAGCCTCCTCTATGGTTCACCCTCAAAAATCACCAATAAACTCCAATACATTCAGAACTCCGCTGCCCGTCTACTCACCCATTCCCGGACCCGTGACCACATCACCCCCGTCCTTTACAAGCTTCACTGGCTCCCCATCCCCCAGAGAATCCAGTACAAAATCCTCCTCTTGACATACAAAGCCCTCCATAACCTGGCCCCATCCTACCTGGCTGACCTCCTCTCCAGACACACTCCCACCCGCAACCTCCGCTCTGCTGGTACCAACCTCCTGACCCCCTCCATCCGGACCAAATTCAGATCCTGGGGGGACAGGGCCTTCTCCATCGCTGCTCCCACCCTCTGGAACTCACTACCTCACACCATCAGAGACTCCTCCTCACTCACCACATTCAAAACATCACTAAAGACCCACCTGTTCAACACTGCATTCAACATTCAACCCACAGCATTTAACCCCTGACTATCTCTTCTCCTTCTCCCTCCTTTTGCTTTAAATATTTCCCTATTGATTCTTGTCTTTTTGCAATTGTTGTTTTCATGTATTGTTATGCATTATGTTTGCCACTCTGTCAAAGCGCCTTTGGGCTTCTGGAAAAGCGCTATACAAAATAAATGAATTATTATTATTATTAATTAATGGCTGGTAACAAGCCATTTATGGATATTAATTTATGGATAGCCAGTAACAAGCCATTTATGGATATTAACTTATCCATGGATGGCCAATAACAAGCCATTTGTGGATATTAATATATGGATGGCCAGTTACAAGCCATTTATGGATATTAATATATGGATGGCCAATAACAAGCCATTGATGGATATAAATATATGGATGGCCAATAACAAGCCATTTATGGATATTAATTTATGGATGGCCAGTAACAAGCCATTTATGCATATTAATATATGGATGGCAAATGACAAGCCATTTATGGATAATAATATATGGATGGCCGGTAACAAGCCTTTTATGGATATTAATTTATGGATGGCCAGTAACAAGCCATTTATGGATATTAAAATCTAGATGGGCAGTAACAAGCCATTTTTGGATATTAATATATGGATTGCCGGCAACAGGCATTTTAAGGATATTCATTTATGGATGGCCAGTAACAAGCCATTTATGGATATTAATATATGGATGGCCAGTAACAAGCCTTTGATGGATATTAATTTATGGATGGCCAGTAACAAGCCATTTATGGATATTAAGTTATCCATGGATGGCCAGTAACAAGCCTTTTATGGATATGGATAACCAGCAACAAGCCATTTATGGATATTAACTTATCCATGGATGGTCAGTAACAAGCCATTTATGGATATTAATATATGTATGGCCAGTAACAAGCCATTTATGGATATTAATATATGGATGGCCAGTAACAAGCCTTTTATGGATATTAATATATGGATGGCCAGTAGCAAGCCTTTTATGGATATTAATTTATGGATGGCCAGAGACAAGCCATTTATAGATATTAATATATGGATAGCGGGTAACAAGACATTTATGGATATTAATATATGGATGGCCAGGAACAAGCCATTTATGGATATTAACTTATCCATGGATGGCCAGTAACAAGCCTTTTATGGATATTAATTTATGGACGGCCAGTAACAAGCCATTTATGGATATTAATTTATGGATGGCCAATAACAAGCCTTTTATGGATATTAACTTATCCATTGATGGCCAGTAACAAGCCTTTCATGGATATTAATTTATGGATGGGCAGTAACAAGCCTTTTATGGATATTAACTTATCCATGGATGGCCAGTCACAAGCCTTTTATGGATATTAATTTATGGATGGCCAGTGACAAGCCTTTTATGGATATTAATTTATGGATGGCCAGTGACAAGCCTTTTATGGATATTAATTTATGGATGGCCAGTAAAAAGCCTTTTATGGATATTAATTTATGGATGGCCAGTACCAAGCCTTTTATGGATATTAATTTATGGATGGCCAGTAAAAAGCCATTTATGGATATTAATTTATGGATGGCCAGTACCAAGCCATTTATGGATACTAAATTATCCCTGGATGGTCACTGGGACAACCTAAAGGCCCAGATTCGAGTAATTTGCTAACAATTTAATTCACACTGTACCAATGTAAAACACATCACGATGGCTTGTTTCGAAGCAGATATCTTAAGGTTAGAGGGCAAGCTGGCCAATGAGAGCAACGCAGTGAACTATACGGTTGTGACTCGAGAAGAAGGCCCAATTAAGAGATTTGATCCATGAAAAAGCAGCGGGCACACTGGTTCGGCTACGAATACAGAATATCAAGGTTTCAGATACCCCGACTAAGGCTTTCTTTCATCTCGAAACTGTAGAGAAACCAGCACGACTTATATCTTCGGTTTTGGACCCAGGGGGGAACATCCTAACAAATCCAAGTGATATAAGATTAAATGTAATCGATTTCTTTTCTGAACTTTTCAAAGCCAAAACGGTTTCTCACGAAATGATGAATGTTTTGACCTCTCATCTTCCTTCTGTGGCTGAGGCCCAACGTCTGGAACTGGATGCTCCAATTACCCTTCCAGAGTTAACCGGTGCACTTGCTGAGATGGAGTCGGGAACGGCCCCAGGCATCGATGGTCCACCCGCCGAATTTTTTTTGGCATTCTGGGACATTTTGGGCCCAGAGCTGCTCAACGTTCTGGATGCATCTTTTGTCCAGAGAATTACCGCTCAGTTTTAGAAGAGCAGTACCCTGCCTGCTACCAAAGACCGGCGATCTCCGACACCTGTCAAACTGGCGTCCGATCTCTTTGTTGTGCACGGATTACAAACTGTTTTCCAAGGTCCTTGCGAACCGGTTGAAGACAGTTATTGGTGATCTGGTGTCACCTGATCAAAGTTGCGGCATCCCTGGCAGATCCATCCACGACAACATATTCCTAATCAGAGATTTGAATTGGGGGAAAAGCAAGGCTCTGTGGTTCCCTTTTCCCAACAATGACTTACCTGTGCCACCGTTATTACCACCACCCCCCTTCCTGCAGAACTAGTGTGGGCAAACGATTGCATCAAGTATTTGGGCGTCTTCCTCGGTCCTCCTCAGTATGTCCAGAACAATTGGGAGAGGATCATTGACCAGGTGGATAAGTGTTTGAGCCGATGGAAAAGAGCTCTACCCCACCTTTCCTATAAAGGTCGTGTTCTGGTTGTCAACAACCTCGTCACTACCATTTTGTGACACCGTTTCATCTGCCTGAAACCACCGGATGTTTTGCTTCAAGCTATTCAGAGAAAATTGGTGGATTTTTTTTGGGGAGGCTACCACTGGCCTAGACCCAGCGCCATATGTTGTCCCTCGGCCGAGGGTGGTCATGATCTTGTTGACGTGAAATGCCGCCTGTTGGCCTTCCGGCTCCGCTCCATCCAACGCTTGCTTTATGCAGAACACTCACCAGGCAAGCCCTTGGCCTGCTCTATTCTTCTACGAGCTGGGAGGCTCGGTTACGGACAGGAACCTTTCCTGACCAACCTTCAACACGTTGATGCATCTCTGCTTCCAGTCTTTTATCAGAGCCTCTTGAATGCCTGGCAGGGCGTTTCGATAAGTCGTCAAACAGACTCGTATGGCACTAACATGTTTGCACATGAGCCTTTATTTTTCATTCCACTTTTCCCCGATATCCCGAGGAGTCGCGATTTCTGCCAACATTTTATAGTGGCCAACATTTTAAAAGTGTGTCATCTCCGGCATGACTCTGGACATGGATGGAAACCTGCGAACGAGCTGGCGGCCCTAACAGGTGTTCGGTCCAGGAGGTTAATCGGGAACATACTAAGAGCGGTGATCCGAAGAGGCCACCAGCTAGGCCTACATTGGACGCAGGACGCAGAGGTTGAGCCCACAGTTCCAAAATTAATTGTGGCTTTTACCCCAAATGATCTGCCCCCCATGAGTACAGGGTCACCCCCCTTCCATGCTATGAGCAGCAAGAGCATTTATAGGTCTTGTGTGAAACTACTTCTTGGGGACCCACCTCTAGCTGGGGTTACCCGGTGGAAAGGACTCTTCCCTCCCGGTCCTCCCTCTGAGCCTTTATGGGATACAATGTATGCTGGACTTATTTCTAAAAGAACAGGTGACCTTCAGTGGCGTTTGGCCCACTGGATTGTTCCTTCCAATGCTGTCTTTCGTTTTTTCCCCCCCATTTCCGGCTGTTGCCCCTTTTGTCCGGAGAGGGAAGACTTGTTTCATGCCTTCATTAATTGTGAAAGACTTTCTCCTTTGCTTTATTGGTTAAATTTTATTTCCCATAGATTGCGGATTACCTTTTCTTTGAAGGCTTACATTTTGGGTTTCCTCCCAAAAAGGGAACTACATCTATTGTATTCGGTTTCCTAACCGCTACCGCTAAACTTGCCGTTTACCTGTCACGGAAGGCGAAACTGGGCGGTAGACCCATGCAAGAATGCATTATTATGTTTTTTAAAAGTTCTTTGGTGTCAGCAAGGCTCAAACTTGAATTCAACTATGCCCAAACTGCAAACGGCCTTGCAAATTTTATTGCGACCTGGTGTGTTGAAGGGATTTGTAAAGTCCAAGATAACAAATTGATAATTTCTTTTTAATATATTTCGGTTGTTCTCATACACTGTTCCTTGCTTCTCCTTGCCGGCCTTTTGCTCCCCCTTGTCTCGACCTACCCTTTCTTTCTTCCGTCTCTCCTCATGTTTGCAAATGCGAATGTAAATTTGTACATATAAAATTAATTATGCCTAGTTTATAAATTATGCCAAGGTTTTCTTGTTGTTTTTTTTTGGTATTTTCGCCTTTTCTGTTGTTTGGATTGCAGTGCACTGATTGTTTTTTCATTTCGGGATTTCTATGACTTTGCTGATTTTCCTTGAAGAATTTTCTTTGGTGTTACTCTTGTTTTATACTTTTATAATAAAAAGAGTTTAAAAGTCAAAGTCTCAAAGTCTCTCTCTCCCGCCCCCTGCTGGCCGTTTGTTGATGGGCGTGGCAATATGGTGTGTGCTCGTGTTTGTGTGTAGTAGCTCCTGGCTCGTGTTGTTTTCGTCCTCTCCCCACCTCCCCTTTTACCTTTTCCCTTTCCTTTGTTTTTTTTCCTTTTGTACTTTTGTCGTGTCTGTTGACCTTTTTCCTCCCTTCCTGCTTCGTTACCACCTGTCCCTCTTTTCCCCCTCTTTCGAGACAGAGAGAGGGAGAGCCAGCGCGGTGAAGGTTTGTCTAAACCACGTTTTTTTTCTAACGTGGTTTAAACCGTGCTTTCGTTTTTAGTTATTTAATATAAAAATATTCTATTTCTTTTTTTTAGGATTATACAAATCTATTTGCTTTCACTTCGTTTCTCCTTTGACGATATGGCTAATAGGAGTAGCCAAAGGCCTGCCGATCGTGTTACCGATGAGGGGTTATCGCGTAAGCACGGGCTGTGCCTTGTCCCGCCGGAGGGAGTGGAAATGGATGGCATTTTGCTCGCGATTGGGGATTTGATCGACGTGAGTAATATTCGTGCCGCGTCCCGTATGAATCACAAAATTGTGGTATTTGTTTCGCAAATAAGTGGCCGATATTGTTGTGCAGAATGGTTTGACCTTGGGAAACGATCTGTTTGTTCCTGTGTCGTCGATGGACACGCCGCAGTTAAAGTCATTCTGAGCAATGTTCCGCCTTTTCTAGGTAACGAGGAAATCCTACACAAGCTAGGTGAGTTTGGCACTGTCGTCTCTCGAATCATTAGGGTTCCTCTACGTACGAGAAACGGCAGATTGAAGCACGTACAATCGTTTAGACGTTTTTGTTTTGTTGTTTTAAAAGACGCAGCGAAGCAGTTGAGCACCTCCCACACGTTTAAAGTAGGCGAGCATGAATATAGAATCTTCATGGCGACCGAGACCTTGATCTGCTATGGATGTGGAGCACACGGACACACTAAGCAGTATAGCCCAGACGCCAAGAAGACGTACGCTACAGCAGCTGGGTCGCCCCCCCCCCCCCTGTGACTGATGCAGTGCCCCCCGTTCATGAGCCTGGTGGGGGTACAGAGATCCACACTAGAAGACCACGGTGTGGCAAGTGGTGGCGGTGTTGCTGAGGTTTGTGCAGCAGGGGAGCACCCAGTCAATGTGGACAAGAGGCTGCAACCTCAAGATAATATGGTTGTTGAGGAGGTATTGATGAAAGGCACCGAGGCTAAGAGGAACCTAAAACGTACCTTTTTGAGCGCCGAGGTGGAAGACAAAGGTAGCAAAGTGATACTCGTACAAACAAACAGTATCTCAGACTATCCTGATGATTCTCGGCAAGCTGGGCAGGGTGTTGACGAAACAGAGGAGAGTAGGACTTCACCCCTGGCTCTTGTTGAAGAAAATCAATGCACCAGTATTGGTTGTGATGATGGGACCATTGTCCCTTGTGACAACGAGCAGTCCCAGGTCCTGAGTGACAACGGTTGTTGCTCACATCCGGTTGAAACGACCAAGGATGATGGTCCAAGCAGACCTATAATAATAGGCAGCAGTGGTGGCACAGATGTGCCCCTGGTGATGCAACAAGAAGACTGCAGTGGTGATGACACAGAAGGTGTGCCTGCTCCTGACACACAACAAAGGAGTTTCAACGTTGATGTGGTTAGGGAGCTGGATGAGGAAGCTCAAAGCCTTGTGTCTGTGAATGATCATCAGGGAGAAGAACAGTTGGAAGCAACAAAGGAAAACGTCATCAGTTTCCTAAACGAGACGTTTAGGCAACGATATGTTGTGATCAAAGACTATTTTCCCAATGTGAAAACTTTCATCAGGGCTGCAAGACCCCTCCTGCAAAGAAATGACCCAATGGAAATCTCGGAGGCCCAATTTCAGCGTCTTCGTAAAGCGGTCACAAAGGCGAATAAGGAATTGCAGGCGGAGGGTGAGTTACCTTTGTAAATGGTATTGCGAGAGATATGTATCGCATCCCTGAATATCAATGGGGGTTGTACCCCCTTACAAAAAATTCTGACAATTCAGGCGATGGAGAGGGTGAAAGCCGACATCATCCTGATACAGGAGACTCATGCTACGAACACCCTGGTTGCTGAATGGGGAAAACTATCGAGGGCAGTGGTGGCTGAGTGGTTTTACCACACCCAAAGCTGGTGTTGCCATCGCCTTGAGTGATAGAATCCCTGTCGGAAGATTGTCTTTAAGGAAATTTATAAGGGACATCTGATAGCGGTGGAATTCTATTGCAACACGCAAAGGATCATCATTGTGAACGGATATGCACCGAGTGAGCCCATGGAAAGAAGAGTGTTCTTTTCCACTCTGCATGACTTTGTAAAAGGACTGGATACAACCGCTTTCATCTGTATTGCTGGTGATTTCAATTGCACTATCAATCCTTCCGTAGACAGGACCGTTCATGAACCCCATCCGGCTTCTCCGAGAATTTTGGAGAACATCATCAAAAATCAGCATTTGAAAGATGTTTGGAGGTTGCAACACCCAACTTCACGGTGCTATACGTGGTGCAGATGCCATGATGGGAGGATATCAATGGCAAGGCTTGACAGATTCTACATGAATAAGCCAATGCTGAATTTGATGGCCACAACCCAGATACTCCCAACTGGTTTCACAGACTATTACCTGGTTTCAATGGGTTTTAATTTGCCTCTGGCCTCAGGTGGTGGTGCGTATTGGTCACTTAATACCCACCTGCTGAATGATATAAGATTCAAAGAGGCTTTTCGAGCCGTGTGGGAAAGAATTCGGTCCTCCACATTTGAGCATGCTAACCTTCGACTGTGGTGGGACCTCGCAAAGGGTCAGGTCAAATCGTTCTGTCAACAATATAGTCTTTATGCCACTAAATTGCAAAATCTCTCGATTGATTCATTAAAGGCTGAAATTGCAGCCCTGGAGGAAAACATTAATACGGCTGGGAAAGACACTACAGGTGACCGGCTGCTATGGACTAAAAAGGCAATGTTGACTGAAGTGGTACGGCAGCGAGCAATGGGCACCCTGGTATACATGAGAATGAGTTATTTAACGTTGGATATGCCAAATAAGGCCTTGTTTGGTTTGGAGAACTCTGTCAAAAAAATCACAACAGATTCACGGGCTACGTGCTGCTAATGGGTCAATAGTGACCTCCCAACAGGAGATTAAGTCTGTTTTGAAGGGTTTTTATACAAACTTGTACTCCCCCCAGAGCATAAGTAATGAGACCTTGCAGGAGCTGACTACTGGGCTTCCAAGACTTGAGGAGGACCAGCAACGCACATTGAACATGTCAGTTTCGGCTGCTGAACTTGAAACTGCTATGCGGAGCTTGAAGGATGGTAAAGCCTCTGGGATTGATGGTTTGCCCGGAGAGTTCTAGAAGACTTTTTGGAAACTTGTGGGACCTGACCTGCTTGAGGTATTTGATGAATGCCTTCATGTTGGAGAGCTTCCCCTGTCCTGCAGAAGAGCAGTCATGTGCCTGTTGCCAAAGGCTGGGGACACTCAACTAGTCGAGAACTGGCGGCCTGTCTCATTGCTGTGTGCGGATTACAAGCTTTTGTCGAAGGTTTTAGCAAACCGTTTGGGAACTGTGATCAGCTCTATTGTGCACCCTGACCAGACCTACTGTGTACCAGGAAGGTCAATTTATGACAATATTTTTTTGACAAGGGATATTTTTTTTTTTTTTTTTTTTTTTTTTTTTTTTTTTTTTTTTTTTTTTTTTTTTTTTGTATACAAGGTCGAGGCTCGTGAAAGAGCGAACATTAATCACACAGAAAGACAAACCGACACAAAAAACATATAACATAGGGAGCGGTAGACAAGATGGGGAGAGAGGGGGAAGGACACAAACACAACATTTGAGAGCAGGGACTGAGAGACATGGAGACATCGAGAGATCTGAGAGAGGGCGAGGGCTTTGGGGGGGGGGGGGGCGTGGGAAGGGGGCGGTGGGAGAGGTATAAAACATATGGACACTGCCAGGACTTCCAGGAAAGAAGTTGGAATTTCAAACAAGGTGGATCTGGGGTGAATTAGCGGGGGTAGAAAAGATCAAGGTTTTGGATGGGGGAAGATAAGAGATGGTGGTGAACAGCTGTTTTAAAGACCTGGAGGGAGGAGTGGGATTGAAGGGAGTGAGGGAGTTTGTTCCAGAGGCGGGAGAAAAGAGGAATGAAAGAGTGAAGGTGAGCAGAGAGCCGAGATTTCGGCAGTTTAACCATCAGAGGGTTGCTGGCAGATCTTGTGCGACCTGTAGGAATATTTGGGGGACAGAGCACAGAGAGAGCTGGGGGTGCAAGGCCGGAGAGGAGTCGGTAGAAGACAGAAAGACCACCTACCTGCCTGCGGTGAGTGAGTGAAAGGCCCTCAGAGATAGCTTCATCGCGGGAGATTCCAATAATTCTGAAAGCTTTGGTTTCAACAGCGTGAAGCCGAGCTAGGTGTGAGGCAGGAGCACCGGCCCATAGGGGAGAACAGTATTCCATTGAGCTGCGGATGAAAGCCTTGTATGTGGTGAGGAGCTCAGGTGTGCCGAGGAAGGACTTCGCACGACGGAGGATGCCCAGTCGGCGACTGGCTTTGGAGGCCAGCTTGGAAATGTGGTTTTCCCAAGAAAGATCATGGCAGATAGTGAGACCCAAAATCTTGAGCGACAGAACTTCTTGGAGAGGATTGTTGAGAAAGTAGATGGGAGGGTTGTCCAGTCGATCTTTTCGGAGAGACATAGTAAGAGTGTGAGATTTGTCAGGATTGAAAGACATGTTCCACTTGTTTGACCAGTCTGTGATTTTGTCCAGGTCTTCAGAGAGTGAGGAGGCAGCAGACTGCCGATCTGAGGGAAGAGGAATGGAGCGGCAGAGAGTGGAGTCATCAGCAAAGAGATAGAGAGGATTTTCGAGAGAGTCAGAGAGATCATTGATGAAGACCAGAAAAAGCACGGGGCCCAGAACACTGCCTTGGGGAACTCCAGCCTGAACAGGAAGAGGAGATGAGAGAAACCCATTCAGGGCCACACGTTGACGACGACTAGAGAGGAAGTCCGCCAGCCATGCGTGGAGATTTCCATGGATACCAAAGGAGGAGAGTTTGGTGAGCAGAGCGGGGTGCCAGACCGTGTCGAAGGCACGTGATATGTCGAGGGAGACAGCTCTAATTTCCTGTTTGGCATTGAGGACCTCCATCCATTGTTGAGACAGCAGAAGCAGCATGTCCAGAGTAGAGTGACCTGGTCTGAAACCAAATTGATGATCAGAGATCAAGCCATTGGAGAAGAGGAAAGATTTCATATCCGAAGCAATGATGGATTCCATGACTTTGCTGATAATTGGGAGAAGGCTGATTGGTCTGTAGTTGCTAGGATCTGTTTTTGCACCTTTTTTGTGCAAAGCGGTGATGTTGGCTGATTTCCAAGCAGATGGCAGTTGACCTTGAGCAAAAGAGAGGGTGAAGAGAACAGAGAGAGGGTGAGATAGAGCAGCAGAGCAGGATTTTAGGACCCGTGGGCTGATGCCGTCGGGTCCAGTTGCAGAATCAGAGTCGAGGGTTGACAGAAACTTTTCCACCTTGTCAGGAGGAAAGGACACGGAGTCCAGGAGCAGCAGGGTACGACTGGGTATGGTGGGTACAGAGAGGGATGGGTTTGGGACACAAGATTTAGAGGCAAACACAGAGTTGAGGCATTCAGCTTTTTCACGTGCGGAGTCAGCTGTGTAGCCGTTTGAGGTAAGGGAGGGGATGGAGGGGGAACAAACACCAGAAACGGATTTGACCAGACGCCACCAGGATTTGGAAGAGGGAGACAGATAAGAGAGTTCGGTCTTGAGAACGGAGAGATATTGTTTCCTGGCTCTCCTGAGGGTGGACACACACTTGTTTCGGGCTTTGTGAAAGGAAATGAGATTTCCTTCCGTTGGATTTGCTTTCCAGGAGACGAAGGCAAGTTGTTTCTGGGCAACAGCCTCACCACAAGATTCCGTGTACCATGGACGGGAGGAAGGGTATGACAACTGAAGACGAGATGGGATAAATCTGTGCATGAGAGAGAGCAATTTACTTTGGAAGAATTCCCAGGATGAGTTGATGTCAGAGGTGGTAGAGATGGGAGACCAGTCCAGATGATTGATGGCTGCTTGAAGACCGTGCCAGTTGGCCTGAGTGAAATGCCAGACTCGTCGACGCTGAGCAGGCTCCCTGAGGATGGTCAGAGAGATGTCCACTTTAACAAGGACATGATCAGATGATCCGATCGGAGCAGAAGAAGAGCAGCAGACATTTTCAGGGAAGTTAGTCATAACCAAGTCCAGAAGAGAAGATGTTCCGTTAACTGAGATCCGGGTCGGGAAATTGACAGATTGTGTCAGTCCCAGTGAGTCGCAGAAGTCCTTTGCTGAGGAGCCATGGCTGGTGAGAGAGGTACCCACACCCAGCCAACTGGCATGATGACAGTTGAAATCACCACATATGAGGAAGAGAGAGTTGGGATGAGTAGATAGAAGTTGGTCCATATCATCAGACAGCGAGATGTAGATGGAGTCATCACTGTTTGGTGGACGGTACAACACACATATGAACAAGAGGTGGGAGCGAAGGGGAAGCCGTAGCCAGAGGTATTCCTGGGGGTGAGGTGGAGAGAGTGCAGTGCAGGGCGAGTGAGGAAGAGAGTTTTTGATAAAGATAGCAACCCCGCCTCCAGGACGAGGCTCAGGTCTATCATACCGGAGGAGGGAGTAGCCCGGGAGAGATACTATGGAATCAGAGACATCATAAAGGAGGAAAGTTTCTGTTAAGCAGATCACGTCTGGTTTGACAGAAGCAACCTGTATGGAGAGATCAGTTAAGTGATTTCTTGTAATAAGTACTTGTGTGCCTGTTTTGGGTTGTTGTTTCTTGACCAAACAAAGGCTTTTGATCGTGTTGATCATACATATTTGTTTTCTGTTCTGGAGCGGATGGGTTTTGGCGAAACTTTCATTTCCTATGTTAAGCTGTTATACACTAACACCTTCTGCATGATGAAAGTAAACAACAGTTTATGTCCCCCTTTTCCTTTCCGACGGGGTATCCGTTAAGGTTGTCCCCTTTCTGGACTTCTGTATATAATTGCCCTTGAACCACTCTTAGCATCCATCAGGCAGCGAATAACTCAGGATGTGGGAGCCGTTTTTGGTTCAAGATTTGTGGTCACAGCTTATGCTGATGATGTATGTGTTCTGATTAAGGGCCCAAGTAGTGTTGCTGCGGTGCAGCATTGCTTTAAAGACTACTCTGCGGCCTCTTCCGCCGAAGTAAATTGGGGCAAGAGTGCAGCCTTATGGTGCGGTTCAGATAACCTTTCTTTAACACTGCCACCGTCACTCCCACATAATTTAGAGTGGAAAACAGATGGGGTCAAAAATCTTGGTGTCTATCTCGGCAACCAGGAAGTAGAAATGAAGAACTGGGAAGGAATGATTGAACAAATTACACACCGGTTGAAACGATGGGAAGGACTGCTGCGATCTCTTTCTTATAAAGGCCGCACTCTTGTTATAAATAACTTGATAGCAGCAAGATTATGGCATAAACTAATTGCCTTGCAGCCACCCAAGGAGTTGATACCAGCCATCCAGCGGGTCTTGGTTAATTTCTTTTGGAATGGATACCACTAGCTTCGGCCGCAAATACTGTACCATCCTCGCAAGGAGGGTGGACATGGAATTGTGGATGTGTCCACCTGGCTTATGGCTTTTTGCCTACAGTCTGTGCAACGTCTGTTGTATGCTGAAGAGCTGCCCTGGCGCTCATTTGCGTTTTTCTTGTTGCAACAAGCGGGAGGCCTGTGTTATGATAGGCACTTGTTCCTGGTTAACCTTGACCGTGTCAGCTTAGTTTCAATCCCAACTTTTTATCAGGGTTTGCTGAGAGTTTGGAAAGGCTTTGGGGTTCATCGTTGCCTTGAAGCTTATAATTGCCGGATGTTTATCCAAGAACCTATTTTCTATAACGGGGTTTTTTCCATGCATTCCTCATAGTCCGACTTTGATTAGGAAATTTACTCAAGGAGGAATTGGCAAAGTTTGTGACCTGAGGGATACATCTGGGACAAAATGGATGTCTGCTGGCAGGGTGGTGACCATTCTTGATTTAAGATCTGTGCGTATTGTCAGCCAAATTATACGCATCGTCAAGAGGAAGTTTAAGGAGTTAAATATTGGCTGGGAAGGTATAAACAATGTCGAGGATTTTCGGCTGTCTTTCTCTGAAATTAAGGTGCTCCCAGCTCTCCAGTCGAATGGTGAACTTGTATCTCATTTTCATTTGGTAACAAAGGCGGGTATTCACAAGCTCCTTCGAGAAAACCAAGCATCACCCTTCTCCGGAGTGGCGCGAGTGGCCTTGTGGTCAGAAAGGTTAGGGCCAGGGTCTCCTGCCACGCCACTGTGGCCTAATATGTACAAACTACCTATTTACGGGTTCCTCGCAGATATCCAGTGGAGACTAGCACATTGGGCTCTCCCTACGAACACCTTTGTTCATCACCTTGACAGCTCAGTGCCAGTAGCATGCCCCTTCTGTGAAGAGAAGGAGGATCTCTTTCATGCCTATGTGAAATGCGAAAGACTAATACCTCTTTTCTCGATTCTCACACACCTTTTTGATCAGTTGTCTTTTCCTTTTACTTCACATTCTTTTATTTTTGGTGTACCTTTCAGACCCCCCTGCAAGGACTCTGGTGTTCTCCTAAACTTCTTAGTTGCTATAGCAAAATATGCAATATATATAAATCAAGGAAAATTAAAATTTGACAATCGGCATGGATTTGATGTTGTTCCTATGTTGAAAGGGCTGGTGTCTGCAAGAATAAGGTTCGAGTTTGATTATTATGTGGCGAATGAAAATGTCAAACTCTTTGAGTGCAAATGGTGTATTAATGAAGCCTTATGTGTTGTGAATGAATCGAATTTGGACTTTTCTTTTTAATAATAACATGAAGAACTGTTGTTTTTTTCTATTTTTTTTCTCTCCTGTAAAAATGTAACTTGACCTGGTGTGTTTTTGTGAAATAAATGGTGTTGCAAATTCAATTCTCTCTCTCTCTCTCTCTCTCTCTCTCTCTCTCTCTCTCTCTCTCTCTCTCTCTCTCTCTCGCACGCCCCCTGCCGGTGTGTTTGGGCGTGGCAAGATGGCGGCTGTGCATGTGTGGTGAGGTACGAGCTGCTCTGCTGTTCTACACTGTTGTCCCTTTCCGCGTCGTATCTCACCTTTTCCTTCCCCCTGTTCGTTTATCTTCACATCCTTACTCTGCATTCGTGCCCCAACCCCTCACCTTTGATCAGACCCAACACTTCAGGGCTTCGGCCTCCCCCCCCCCCTCCCTCACCCCTTCTGCCTCCCTCACCCCTTCTGCCTCCCTTTTCCCTCCTCGGTTTCCTTTTTCTTATCTCATTTGTATTTATATTCACTCCTTCGTGTCCTTGTTTCCTTTCCTTTTCTGAGAGAGAGAGAAAGAGAGCCCGCAGCTGTTTGTGGATAACTTTTGCATTAATCGGCGGCCCATCCCGTCCTCCGGCTGATCGCTTTTTTCTCCACCAGCTGTGTTTGTTTTCGCCTTTGAAAATCTGTCTCGGCTCGTAATTAATTAATCACTGTTCGAGAGCGATATTCACCCTCCTCCCATCCCTCCTCCCATCCCTCCCCCCCCCTCCCCCCCCGTCCCTCCTCCCCCGTCCTCGTCCCTTCTCCTCCCCGCCCTCGTCCCTTCTCCTCCCCGCCCTCGTCCCTTCTCCTCCCCCCCCCCACCCTCGTCCCTTCTCCTCCCCCCCCCCCGCCCTCGTCCCTTCTCCTCCCCCCCCCTCGTCCCTTTCCCCCCTCCCCCCGTCCCTCCCCCGTCCCTCCCCCCCAACCTCCTCCCTTGTTCCTTCTCCCCACCCTCGTCCCTCACCCTCGTCCCTTGTAAATCATGACTTCGTTTTTGCGTTACGTGGCATATGAAGCGTTAACACGGAGACATGGTGTCGTTTGTGTCCCGCCGAACGATGTCAGCGTCGAAGACCTCGTTATTGCTGTGGGCAACATAATCAGTCTTGATAAAGTTCGTGCAGCCTCGCGAATGAACAAACGTGTCGTTATTTTCGTATCCGAGGCTGAACTGGTTCACGAGATTGTATCTACAGGATTATCGACAGATTATGTACATTTCGTACTCGTGTCCCCTCTCGACACCCCGGCCGTTCAGGTCATCATCTCGAACTGTCCTCCATTCCTGAAGAATGAGAGACTGGTCTCTGAACTATCTCGTTATGGTTCTGTGGTTTCGCATGTCACTATGTTACCTTTACGTTGCCAGGATGACCGGGCTAAACATGTGATGTCTTTCAGGAGACGAGCTTATCTTGTACTTCCTCCTTCTAACGTCGAAAGAACGCTGAACATTGTTTTAAAATTCAAAATTGATAATCATGATTACCAATTATACGTAACCACTGACACCTTGAAATGTTTTGAATGTGGTAAATTCGGACACCTGAAACACTCTTGCCCAAAAGCAGCTTCGTCGAATGATGGGACAAACCATGTGAACAACAAGGATTCTTCTTCTTCATCTTTTGCTTCGGCTGTGAAGGGAACATCTTCCATGTCCGGCAATGACGCTCAGCCTTCCCATCCCGATAATCCAAACAGCACAACGAACGTCGGGGATGGTTTCACCATTGTTCCATCAAGGAAGAGAAAGACCTTTCCCGAGGGTCATTTAACTCAGAAAAAGGTAGCATTTAACAATAAGCAACCTGTCGGTAACACCCCCCCCCCAGTCGTGACCGATGCCACTCTACAAGGCTTACCTGGGACAAACCCTGTACCTACAGCTAACAAGTTCGGCCCCCTTTCATGTGAGGACATAGACGTTCCACATGCAGGGACTGGCTTACCTGTTAACAAATCAAATGGAATCGTCTCACCTGTTACAGACTCGGCTATTGGAAAGTCCTCTGATGATTTTGCTGAGACCACTGGTGATGAACCTGCTGAGACCACTGGTGATGAACCTGCCGAGACCATTGGTGATGAACCTGCTGAGACCACTGGTGATGAACCTGCCGAGACCACTGGTGATGAACCTGCTGAGACCATTGATGATGAACCTGCCGAGGCCACTGGTGATGAACCTGCTGTCACTTTGGAATGTGTTAATCCTGAGCATGATGATGCTGAATTCCTGTCAGCAGAAAATAGCGAAACTGTCCCAGTTACTGCTCTCACTTCATCACCTGGTGAAGCTGGAATCGCAGGAATCAATGTTTTGCAAGAGACACCTATTCTGCTAGATGCCGCCACACCATCAGAGGTTGTTGCAGTCGGGGGAAGCAACATCGCTGCATCTGCTGATGCTGTTTCTGTTTCACCAAATCCACAGATTATTGCTGCTATTCCTCAAAGCAATGTTCCCACGGTGGGAGAGCACACAGATGTTACAACTAGTGCAGGTCCGTGTGCCAATATTGATGACAGTAGTGACATGCAGGACTATACAAGCTTGTGTGATTCGGAAATTAAAACTGACTGATGAATCTGACCTGGAGGAAGCAAACAGCCAGGTGGAAGCAATGGAGAAGCTTACCAGTCTCGGTCCTACTTCCCCTGAACAAATACAACTTTTCTTGCAAAATACGTACAGGAAACGCAGTATAAACCTAACAGAATATTTTCCCGATTTACCGTCCTTCCTTGAGTGTGCTCAGGCTATTATACGCAGGCCTGACTTATTCAACTTTCGTCAGACACATTGTCACCGTTTAAGAAAATTGATCGCCAAGACGAAAAAGACTCTAAGTTAACTCATGGTGAGTTTCAAGATTGGAACAGTAAATGTCAATGGTGGTGGAAGTTCACTCCGCCAGATCCAGACCAAGCAGCTGATAAACGCAAACGGTCTCGACATAGCTTTGTTGCAGGAGACCCATGCCGTCAGATCTGTTCAGGCCCAGTGGCGACTCATTATGGATAAGGAGTGTTTCTTTGGTAACAGCTCCTCGTCTAAGGCAGGAATCATGTTTGTCTTAGGGAAACATTTCCAACCATCCTCACTTCAATTTGCGAATATCATTGATGGCCATCTTGCCTCTGTGACCTTCTATCTCAATCAGGTCAAGTTTACAATCCTTAATGTGTATGCTCCAAGCAAAAATGGTGAGTGGATCTCCTTCTTTGCTGAACTGAGAAAGTTCCTCCAAACACTGGATCTGCAGACTTGTCTAATTATTGGTGGCGACTTTAACTCTACTGTTAATGCCTCATGCGACCGAAACGGGCCGGAACCTCAACCATGTACCGCAAAACTTTTTGCAAATATCATCGCAAAATATAATCTCCATGATGTCTGGCGCTTGCAACACCCTTCTGAACAATCCTATACATGGTGTCGTTGCTCCAACAACCACATCTCACTTGCGAGGCTTGATCGCATTTATGTAAATTCTCACCTGTTACATGGAGTTTGCAAATCTGACATTGTGCCTTCCGGTTTCTCCGATCACTCCCTAGCTCGAGCATTCGTTCAACTCTCTAAACCGTGTCCAGGGAGTTCTCACTGGAAATTCAACAATAGTTTAATAGAAGACTTCAATTTTATTCAGGCTTTTGAATCTTTCTGGACAGATCTCTTGGAACGGAGGTTAAGCTGTTCTGTTAACCCACTGGTGTGGTGGGATTTAGTAAAAACCCAAATCAAAGGTTTCTGCCAACAATACCAGAGCTTCTCAAAAAGGGCTGATTATGAAGCGAGGAAATTATTGCAATCAGAGATTTTACATCTTCAGAGGGTCACAGGACAAAATAATAATGTGCAAAGAGCCTTAACCGAAAAACAGTCTTTATTGAAAGAAATAACAGAGGAATGCACGTGGTGCCCTAGTTCGGATGAGGGTGCAGCACCTTAACGAGACAGACATACCAACTAAGTATTTATTTTCCTTAGAGAAACGCCCTCCCGAACAAACAGCTCTCTCAACTGCGTTTGGCAGACTCATCCATCACCTTCAACCAATCGGTTATCAAACTTTTCACAAAGGAATATTTCTCTAAAATATACTCGAGGGAGCAAATAAATCCTGTCAGTGTCGCCTCTATCTCCGTAGGCCTGCCAGTGTTGTGTGAGGGTGGACGCTCTCACCTGGAGGGGCCATTACCTTGGACGAACTTGGCGCCGCTCTGCACAGCCTTGCTGTTGGGAAAGCGCCTGGATTGGACGGACTTACAACTGAATTTTATAAGAAATTCTGGCATCTACTGGGTCCCGAATTCCTCAACACCTTGAACGCAAGCTGCCAGCTTGGAGAGCTCCCTCAGAGTTGCCAACGGGCCATTCTCACCCTCATTCCAAAGAAAGGAGACTTGCTCTATATTCAAAACTGGCGCCCAATCTCTTTGCTATGCACAGACTATAAGTTATTCTCGAAAGCCCTGGCATCGCGACTTACTCCTCATCTCTCCTCATTGTTGAAAGAAGACCAATGCTATTGTGTACCCAAACGCTCCATCTATGACAACATCTCCCTTGTAAGAGACATGATTGAACTGTGCAAAGAAAACCCCACAGATTTGGGACTTCTTCTCCTTGATCAGGAGAAGGCCTTTGACCGCGTCGATCATCGGTACCTCTTCAAAGTGCTTGAACGGTTTGGACTTGGTCCGACCTTCATTTCTTACATTAAGATACTGTATAACAATATTTCTAGTGTGCTTAAGATAAACAATGAACTTGTTGCACCCTTGCCTGTCAACAGGGGAATTCGACAAGGTTTCCCCCTCTCTCTGGCTTGCTCTATGCTCTCTCCATCGAACCCTGACTGGGTTATTTGCGTGCTAGACTAACCGGGGTTGGGTTTTCTCATCTTGAACGGCCCATTAAGGTGCTGGCATATGCCGATGATGTGTGTGTCTTTGTGCGGAACCTCAATGACATGAACGTTGTCCGTTATTGTCTATCCGTGTTTGAAAAGGCTTCTTCAGCCAAAGTGAATTGGGACAAAACGAGCGCCATTTGGCTTGGTCCGTCATGTCACTTGGCACCAAAACTTCCTGCTCCTCTTGCATGGGCCACTGATGGCGTGAAATACCTTGGAGTGTTCTTGGGTAATGACGCCACAGTAGCAAAGAATTGGGCTGGTCTGTTGGATTTTGTTGAAGGAAAACTGCAAAAATGGAGAAATCTGATAACACAACTGTCTTATCGTGGAAGGGTCTTGGTGATCAACAGTTTGGTGGCCTCTACCCTATGGCACAGATTCTTTGTGCTGCACCCTCCGGTAGTGTTGCTTCAAGAGCTCCAGAAGTGCTTTGTGTCTTTCTTCTGGGATGGAAAGCACTGGTTGCGACCCGAGGTCCTCAGCTTGCCACTGACCGATGGAGGCCAAGGCCTGGTTGACATAAAGAGCTGGTTAATGGCCTTTCGACTTTCGGTTGCTCTACGCATGCTGTGCATGCACCCCTCTCCACCTTGGGTCGACGTCGCTCGTCGCCTTTTGCAGCAGGCGGGGAGACTAGGCTATGACCACGCTATATTCTTGATGGATCTCTCGCATCTTGATATGTCTCCCCTCTCTAGGTTTTATCAGAGTGTACTAAATGCATGGTGAGCTCTAACGACAACAAGAGCTATGCATTCGTACACAAAGCAAATGTTCTTGATGGAGCCTTTGTTTTACAATTCAATTTTCCATGATATGCCTGCTGATAGGTGTCTCATTCAATGCTTTGTCGCGAAGAACATAAAATCGGTCGCCGATCTTTTACGCCCAAATGGCAGTTGGATTGGAGCTGATGCATTGGCAAGCCTGGTTGGCGTGCGATCCTCCAGAGTTGTGGCACGCCTGTTACGCTGTGTGCTTCATACCTATGCACAGCTTGCACCTAACTGGGAGCAAGTCCAGGCAGACAACGAACAAGGTGCTTCTCCTGCTACCTTTCCTGAACTTATTTGCAAGTTTTCTCTTGTCAACTCTCCTCCTTGTACCCCCTTTAGCATAGGATTCAATGGGTTTCCTAAACAAAAAGACCTCTATTTGGGTTGCGTAAGTTTTCTTTTGCAAGGGCAAATGACACAGCGTAGGGTTCGATGGAGAGACCTCTTACCTTGTTCCCCCCCATATTTTCCTAATTGGAAAGGATTCTATCATCCTCCTGTGCCACCACGACATGGTGACCTCCAATGGAGACTTGCACACTGGATCCTCCCTTCTAACCACTTGCTGCACCGCTTCTCAAGTGTCCTGGCAGATGAATGTCCCTTTTGTAAAAGGCCTGAAAACCTCTTTCATATTTATGTTGAATGTCATGTCAATGGTTGGCTCCTTTATTTATTTTTCTTAAGAATTGTTTTGGCAGGATTGGTTTGGTTTTCAACACTTGTGTTTTCATTTATGGCTTAGACATCTCACACAAGAATTTGAATGATGTGTTAGGTAATTTCCTGCTTGCACAGGCAAAAATGGCAGTGTATAAATCAAGAAAAAGAAAAGTTGATGATCTTGGAGCTAATGCGGAAAATGCCTTGTTCTTGTTTAAAAATCTTGTGACGAGCCGTGTAAAGTTAGACTTTATAGTCAGGTTCACTATGTTTTTCCGTTCAAAATCATGGTAGATTAGCAAACCTATACATTTTTGGAAACGTTATTACATGGAAAATCTGAAAATCAATGTTTACATTTGCCAATTCCGACCAATTCGATTCGACCAATTCGACCAATTCAACCAATCGACCAATTCCATTCGACCAATTCGACCATTCGACCAATCGTTTCGATTCGATTCATCGAATTCGATTCGATCGACCATTCGACCAATTCGATTTGCCAATCAATTTGACCGACCTTTGCTTGTGTGGAACGGACTGTGAAAACGATGCGGACTATATTGTCGGATACGACACACAGGACAGTGATGACGAACTCTAAATGGCATATTCTGTAATCGTGTATGTTTGATGCCATTGACTGCCTGTGTATATTTTGTCATTGACTGCCTGTGTAGATGTGAAGTTATACTGACTGCATGTGTATATATGATTTTGCTGACTGCCTGTGTATGTTTGGTGATATGAATTATTGTGGCACATTTTGATGTTATTAACTGCCTGTACAAAATGATAACATATATTTGATTATGCAACTTATCGCGAATATAAAGACAGTATTTTGCAATTCAAAACCTTTGATTCGTGTCTTACCATTCCCCATAGCACTAACTTGATACTTTCATTGGATTCCTTGTCCTTGAAAATATAGGTTTAGTATATTTTAAAAAGTTTTTAGGATAATTAGAGGCAGAAATAGAACAAAATATGTATTTTACAGTGGCCATTTTGAAAATCCAAAATGGCCGCCATACAGGTATCTCTCCAAATGTAAACATTGATTTTTAGTTTCCTTATGCTATAACCTTTCCAAAAATGTATAGGTTTGCTAATCTACCATGATTTTGAACGAAATATAATTTATTGACATAGTGAACCTGACTATTACCTTTTTTTTCCATAACAGGACGGCTGCCACAGTTTGAGGCCAAATGGTGTGTGAAAGAAGTCATTTGTAAAATCCTGGAGAAACGTTTATTGTTTTGTGAAATGTTTTATGCATAATTTTACTGTATTTTACTGTATTAATATTTTTTTGTCTGTTTTTTCTCTTTGAAATGAGAATGTGACCCCTATTTGGGGGTTGTCTTTTCTATTTTTATAATAAAAAGATACAAAAGTCTCTCTCTCACTCTCACTCTCACTCTCACTCTCACTCTCACTCTCACTCTCACTCTCACTCTCACTCTCTCTCACTCTCTCTCTCAATTCTTCGCTTAATTTAATTAAACGCTTAATTTGCTCTTGATGTATTCATAGCCCTTGCATGAGCATTTCCTTTAAAATTGTTCAATGTGTTTTTGGTTTGTGTCTTCACCTTTGGTTTGTAAAATGTTTTTATACTTGCTGGTTTCTTTTAAATATCCTTTGCTCTTTTATGGTGTATTCATGATCCTTATACAATTGTTTCTTTAAACTGGTTGCTTTGTTTAACACTGCTTTGTGGAATGGTTATATACTTTTATAATAAAAGGATACAAAACTCTCTCTCTCTCTCTCTCTCTCTCTCTCTCTCTCTCTCTCTCTCTCTCCCTCTCTCCCTTCTCCCTCTCTTTCTCTCTTCCTCTCTTCCTCTCTTCCTCTCTTTCTCTCTTTCTCTTCCTCTCTTCCTCTCTTTCTCTCTTTCTCTTCCTCTCTTCCTCTCTTTCTCTCTCTCTCTCTCTACGTGCGAGCACCAGGTCTGTTGCTCAGTCGCTGGTGGTACGTACTGTGTCTCTTGTTGCTTTTTTTTTTTTTTTTTTCCTACCTTTTGGTCCTTTCTGCTGTCCGAGTGTCGGTGTCCCTTTCTATCGTCTTGTCTACTGAGGGAGAGACAGCGCGGTTAAAGTTATCCACTTTAGGTGGTTAACGGGATTTATTTATTTATTTCCCAGTTATTGTTGTTGTTGTTTTTTCATTTATTTAGGCTTTATAAACCTTAGTACCATTTATTGGTTATTTTTCGTTTAGTTACTTCAAATGGCTAGCAAGAATAGTCGAAGTAATGCCGGTCGTGATGCCGATGAGGTGTAAACAGATGAACCCGGCATGTGTTTTGTCCACCGGAAGATGTCTCGCTGGAGGAGACGCTCCTCGCAATCGGAGAATTGATCGGTTGTGAGAACATCTGGGCAGCGTCCCGAATGCACCACAAGGTGGTTGTTTTCGTCTCACATGTCTGTTTTGCGCGCATCGTCGTGCAGAACAGACTCACCTTGGGTAATGACAAGTTTGTTCCGGTTTCGCCATGGAACACTCCGGCCTCGAAGGTAATATTATCAAACGTTCTACCGACACTGTCTAATGAGGAAATTCTTCAGAAGCTCGGTCAGTACGGTACTGTGGTGTCGATAATTATCAAAGCCTCCATTCGCACCACAGACGGGAAGCTTAAGCATATCGAAACGTTTAGACGGTTTTGTTATGTTGTTTTGAAGGATGGTTTGATGCAATTGAATGTCTCCCTCGTTTTTAAGTCATCAAAACATGAGCACAGGATTTTTGCGGCAACAGAGAGGTTGATTTGTTACGGGTGTGGTGCACATGGACACACCAGGCAGTATTGTCCTGATGAGAAAATGTATGCCACAGCAGCCGGACCCGCTCCCCCCGTGACCACTATGGAGGATTCTATAGATGTTTCGCCTTCAGTGCGGGAATCTACATCGGACCATCAAGGTACGGCTAAGAGTGGTGCTGATGAGACCCATACGGATGTGCTTCGTGTAAGCGATGAGTCATCCAGTACAGCTGGCCATCGTGCTACCGATGAGTCAGCAAATGTAAGGGAGAAGCCTCTACCTGTAGAGGGGAATGATTTGTGAGGAGCAGCAGATTGTAGATGCGGCATCTCGGAAAAATTTGAAATGGTCACTTTTAAGTACGAGGAATGAGGACAAAGGTGTTAAAGTGTTGGTGGTGCAGAGAGGAAGCAGTTTAAACGATTCAGACAGTCCTTCACATGAAGATCAGCAAGGCGGTGAGACTATGGCTGACATGATACCACCTGCTCAGGATGAAGGGGAACTTTTTCCTGAAGGTTGTAAATCAACCAGCGAAACAGAACAGCCTACTGATCATATCAATTCTAATGGGGAATGCAAAATACCCATTACTGCTAATAACGACTCCTCCTCCCCCCCCCCCCCCCCCCCCCATTGCAATGATGCATGAGGATAAAGAGGATGAAGAACCTAAGGTAGATGGGGATGGAACAGGTGTTTCTGTACAGGTTCAGGAGGAACTCGTTACTAGCGTCACTGAGGGAATTCTAACTACCGAGACACTGATCGGCCATGAGGAACCAGTGGCAATGGTTGACAGCCCCCCCCCCCCCCCCCCCCTCAGGAGGAAGAACAGCCTTTGGAGATCTCAAAAGAAAATATTTAGATTTTTGAAGGAAACTTTCAGACAAAGGCATGTACGAATTAAGGATCATTTTCCTAATATCCAGGCCTTCGTTGCAGCCGCAAAACCTTTGCTGCAAAGGAGCGAGTATGTGGAAATCCCCGAACCTGAATTTCAGCGGCTGAGGAAAGCCATCACGAAAGCAAACAAGGAATTAAATGAGGAAGAGGACTTCACCCACCAGAAGAATCAACTATGGAACTAAATGTTGTATCCTTAAATATAAATGGCGTCGTGCCCCCTTACGGAGGGTGCAAACCATTCAAGCGGTTGGAAAAGAAAAGGCTGACATTATTCTCTTACAAGAGACCCACGCTACTAGTGCTCAAGTAGCCGATTGGGGGAAACTTTTAAAGGGGCAATGTTGGCTAAGTGGGTTCCCTACACCTCGGGCCGGTGTTGCCATTTGCCTAAGTCTTAAGATTTGTGCTCGACAGGTTTCATTTAAAGAAATCTATAAAGGGCATTTGATCTCCGGAGAATTTCTTTACAATACCCAAAAGATTATAGTAGTGAATGTTTATGCACCCTGTGACCCAATGGAGAGGAAAATTTTCTTTTCCACTCTGCGGGATTTTGTAAAAACTCTGGACGCAACAGCTTTTATTTGTATCGCGGGAGATTTTAATTGCACAATTTGTCCGTTGATTGATAGGAATGGTCATGAGCCTCATGTTGCCTCTGCCAAAGCCCTTGAGGACACCATCAACATCTTTCGGTTTAAGGATGTGTGGAGATCACAACACCCACTCTCACGCTGTTATACATGGGGTGGATGCAATGATGGTATTATGTCAATGGCAAGGCTGGACAGATTTTATGTGAACAAGCCAATGTTGAATGTGGTGTCTGTCTCCAAAATTTTACCAACTGGATTCACAGACCACAGTTTAATCTCAATGTCCTTTAAGTTACCCTTTCCACCCGGTGGTAGTGCTTACTGGTCTTTGAATACTCGTCTCTTACATGACAAGGAATTTAATGAGGCCTTTCACGTCATGTGGGAGAAAATTCGCTCCTCCAGACCTGAGTATGATAGTCTCCGGCTGTGGTGGGACATTGCAAAATCCCAAATGAAGAATTTCTGTCAACAATATAGTGCATACACCACTAAAATCCAATCAATATCAATCGATCACTTAAAATCTGAAATTATATCGTTAGAACAGAATGTTGACGATGTTGGGAGAGGTGCACGTGACCAACTAATATGGGCAAAGAAAGCAGTGCTGGAGGAAGCGGTATGGCAACGGTCGATGGGTGCTTTGGTCTGAATGCGAATGAGATATTTAACTCTGGACATGCCAAACAAAGAGTTCTTTAAGTTAGTCTTCCCGCAAAAGGTCACAACAAATTCATACTTTACTCGCTCCCAATGGGTCGCTGGTGACCTCCCAGCAGGCGATCAGGTGTACTCTGAAAGGGTTCTATTCTAACTTGTATTCTCCTCAGAATGTGGACAATGAGGTGATACGAGAGTTAATTGCTGGGCTTCCGAGTGTTGAGGAGGACGAGCGATGCATGCTCGATTCCCCAATTTCGGCTGATGAACTTGAAGCAGCTGTGCGGAGCCTGAAAGATGGGAAAGCTTCTGGAATAGATGGCCTGCCCGCAGAATTCTACAAGACCTTCTGGGCCCTTGTGGGACCTGACTTACTCGATGTACTCGATGAAAGCATACGTGCCGGAGAACTTCCAATGTCTTGTAGACGAGCAGTCGTTTGTTTGCTACCAAAAGCTGGGAATCTTCAACTGGTTGATAACTGGCGACCTGTCTCCTTATTGTGTGTTGATTACAAGATTCTCTCGAAAGTACTTGCTAATCGTATGAAGACTGTGATCAGTTCATTTATACACCCGGACCAGACCTATTGTGTGCCTGGAAAATCTATTTATGATAATATTTTTTTGGTAAGAGATGTTATTTCATGCAATAATTTCCTGTGACCATTTTGGATTGCTGTTTCTTGATCAAACTAAGGCCTTTGATCGTGTTGACCACAAGTACCTTTTTTCTGAAAGGAATGGGGTTTGGTGAGACTTTCATCTCTTATGTGAAACTCCTGTATACTAATACTAGTCCTTGAGCCAACCGGCCATATTTTGAAGTGAATGCTCCGGCGGGGGGAGTAATTCTCATTATGATTTTCCATTAGACCAATGTCTCAAGTGTCAGAAAAGGTGTGATGGACATCTGAGAACGGTAGCTTAGTGCCCGGATGGACGCCATCTTTGAAACCACCCAGCTCGAAAATGCCCATTTGGTGGGGTACATTGTTGCACGTGTATCTGGACTTCTATACTAGCTATCGATGTGCGGTTGACGACTAAATATACGTCCGATGTGTACCGTCTAAATAAAAAATAATATGAAGCATTTTGTTTTAGATTAATTATTATAAAAATCAATTATCGAAAAAAAATCATATATTTTTCAATATTTTATTATTAGACTTGTACTTTTTTTAGTGAAACAACACTGGTATGATTTTCCAAATTATGCATTGTGCTACACCGTTTATCTGTCTATAAAAATAACTCAAAAACTAAAACATATCATCCACCACGAGTTTACACAAAAAATATATGAAAAGGCATGCACTTTCCACAAACCGAAACTATGTCAGTTGGAATTTCCCGCCGATAATCAACCCACAGAACCCAGTGCCGAAAGTGACGTCAGTCTATTCTATATCTATATTCTATATTCTATATCTCAGTCTGAGATTTGTTGCGGTGACCTGATTAATTTCTGGGGGGGGGGGGGGGGGGGGTGGGTGGCTTAAGAACTAAAAGTGAACATGTTAGATGGCGCCACATACAACTCTATTATAGAGTTGTATTGTGGCGCCATCTAACATGTTCACTGACTTGGATGAGTATGTCTATGTAAGCTGGCGAGCTTTTCGGATATCGGAGTAATCTAACGTCAGTCTTTTTGTTCTTTCAGCTGAGATGGCCGGTGTCGAGGCGAAACGGGCGAAGATTGAACCTGAGTCCGGAACGTGCATCCTGTGCAGCAAGAAGTCGCCACTCTCTGAACTAAGCAAGGCAGCGGGCAACAGTTCTTGGAAGACATTGTGTGACGCAGCCGCAGTTATAAACTTTTATCCAATTCTAAAGCTAGTCCAAGAAGGCGCAGTTGAACTTCCTAATATTCCAATATTATACCATAGGGCTTGTAGATCAGACTTCACTCACAAAAACCACCTAGCTACTTTGACCAATGCAGCTAGAAGTTCTTCAGTTGATACTGGCGATGCGGTGCGACGGCGATCATCACGGGAAGAGACAGGATCAACTTCAACGGTCTACGATGATAAATGCATTTTTTGCCAGCGTGCTTCAAAATTCATAAAAGGCAGTCGTACCCGTGAAACAGTTGTCTTGGCTGTTGAACTTCGAGCAGATAAGACAATAAGAGATGCTGCGACAGCTCGCAATGATGAGAGAGTTTTGGCATTGACTACACGAGATATGGTTGCAGCTGAGGCTCACTACCACTTCTCCTGCTATAGAAACTACACACGGCCCCAAAAACCTCAAGTAGAAACTGACATTGAAGATAATATCGAGAAAAAAGAAATGATACGATGTATATTCAATTTCATTCGCACTGACTTGTTCTTGAACCTGAGGATTGTTCCAATAGTTGATGTTGCAACAGATATCCTGTCTTCAGATACATTTTCAGTTGATGTTCGTGACTCCATCAAGAAGAATCTGCAGCGCACATTACAAAGAGAGTTTGGAGAATCGCTCATCTTCTTCAATGTGAAACACCGTGTATACTTGATGCCCGATAATCTGACAAAGCGAGAGATTGCTGCAGAGTGCGTAAACCTGAAAGCAGAAGTGAAAGCATTTGAACGAACGGACGGTGAAAGTAACATTGTGCGTGCAGCTACTTCACTGCGACACCAGATCAAAGATGCTCATTACAATGAACGTTGGCCGCCTCAGCCAGCAGAACTCACTTCAGATTACGTGAAGATACCAGATTCTCTTCGTGTATTTCTGCATACTTTGATTTGCGGGAGTGGGGGTAGCTCTGCGCGTGCCGACACACTGGTATGGTCGATGGCTCAAGATATCATCAATGCTGTACACCGGGGTACCATCAGAACATCGAAGCATGTCCTACTTCCGTGGGTCATGAAAACGCTCACCGGTAATACAGAGGTCATCAGAATATTGAATCGACTCGGGCACGGATGTTCGTACACAGTTCTGGAAGAAATCGAGACAGCGCTATGCATAGACAAATTAGCAAGTGTGGAGAAAGATACAGTACCACTTCCGTCACATGTGCACCCTTCGGTCCCGACTGTATTAGCATTCGATAACATCGACAGGCTAGAGGAATCGCTGAGTGGTGGCGGAACATCGCATCGCGTCAACGGTATCATCGTCCAACCGAAGTCGCAGTCGTGTTTGCCGCCCCAACCTCCATCGGCAGTATCCAAAGCAGATAAGAAGCGATCTATCCCGTCATCCAGCGATTTAGTTCCAATATACAGCGGTGGGAAACGAGAGGGCCCACCTGCAATCAAGCCTGCAGATCTTTCTGACACTCTTGCAGGCGCAACATCCCTTGCGCAGCGCCGAAATCACGTATGGATTATGACTCGCATGCTGGAACCATGCGACCAGACAATCAGTTCGTGGACTGGTTTCAACATCATGACTAGAGATCGTGTTCAGGTGACGGAAGATGTAGTTGGCTACCTGCCGACTATAAACGCGCCTGCCACAGATATGGCAACAGTGCAAGAAATCCTCAGAGAAGCTCTGAACATCATGTCATCACTTCAGCTTGAGCGTATACCGGTGGTGCTAGACCAGGCACTATTTGCTAAGGCGACCGAAATAGCATGGAAAGATGTCGATCGATATGGAAGAATCGTGCTCATGATGGGGAACTTCCATACCATCTGTAACTTCATGTCGAGCATTGGGAAAATGTTTGGAGATGCAGGCCTTCGGGATGTAGCTGTTGAGTCAGGAGTAATCGCTGAAGGTTCCATCAACAGGGTTCTGGAAGGCAAGCAATACAACCGTGCTGTGCGACTCCACAAGTTGATGTACGAGGCACTAATGCGCATCATTTGGAAGGGCTTCCAGGTGTGGATAGAAAGCAATCATCCTGACAAGGAACCCCAGATTCGAAGCACTGACCTCAAAATTCGCAGCATCAAGGAGGATGTTTGCCAGGAGACTCTCGCTGCTGCTCTCGATGATGATTCATGTGTACAGAGCTTTGACATGTTCGCGAAATACCTACATTTTCTGCGAACCAAACATGGAGACCTGGCTCGCTTCTGGATGATGTATATTGATATGGTAGAGACCCTGCTGGGGTTGATTCGTGCGGATAGAGAAGGCGACTGGATGCTTCACTTGGCTTGTGTCAGAAGAGTGATCCCTTGGTGTTTCGCAATGAACAAGGTGAACTATGCTAGATATCTACCAGTGTACTATGCACAGATGACGCAACTCCACGAAACATGCCCCGAGTTGTACAGGCATTTCAATCAAGGCTACTTCTCCGTACAGCTTAGACCAGGGAATCCATTTGCCAGAATCGCTGTTGATCAGACAACAGAAGAAACAGTAAACAAAGATACGCAAACAGCTGGAGGAACACGAGGTTTTAGTCTTCGACAAGGGGCTGTGTCACGATACTATCTAACTGCAGAAAATCGGGCTACTGCACTGAGGCAACTACGAGAAACTATCCTTGTGAATGGCAGCGACACATCTCACGCCAAGCACCCTGACTTGTCTACTTCTCGCATCAAACGTGATGAGTCTGGCGTCACAGCTATCTGTGATCTACTGGAAAATGACTGGACCAATCCATTCGCCGATGATCCGTCATGTCTTCTCAGTATATCTACCGGAGCGGCTGCGAGGGAGGACGTTTCTAATGACCTACTCAACACCCTGCAAAAGGGGGAAGCGGCGTATCAAAGCTTCCAGAAACGTCTTGAAGAGGGAACAGGCTTTCATGACACATTGAACAAGCTAAACTTGAAGACCTTTGGTAAGATCAAGCAGAAAGTTGTGAAGGGCACAAACAAGGAGATCGTCCTGAGAGCTGACAGACAACTGTTTGCCACCATGATACTCATCGCCAAGACAAGGAACCTCGACATGCAACTTGTCCTTTGTCACCCACTAGGGCCGTTACCATGGTCTTTGGCAAACGTTGATGGGTCAATGAAAAAAACGAACAAAGCTGCACTTGCGAAACACATGGAAGGTCTTGTGGAACCAGCCGAGAACGTTGACAAGCGAAGTGCAACAATAATTGATGCGATGGCTCTCATACAAAAGATGCATGGCGAGAACGACACGTTCGAAGAACTATCTGACCGCATCCTTGCTGCAGCGCTTCACGCTGGTCAAGGCAGTGAGCGCATCGATGTTGTCTTTGACACATACACAGAAGAATCCATCAAAGCAGCTGAGCGTGTGAACCGCGGTTCAAATGAAGGCATCAGTTTCAGCGAGATCAGACCCGCACACAAAATCATGAACTGGCGGCGTCTCCTTGCTTGCAGCCAGACAAAGGAGAAACTGGTTGTGTTTCTGGCGGAGTCGTGGAAACATGAAACAAATCGCGAAAAGCTAGGCAACAGAACACTGTATGTCACCTGTGGTGAAAAATGTCTGGTACTGACCCGCGATAGGTGGAAGTTGGTGCAAGCACTCGAATGTAGCCACGAGGAAGCAGACACGCGTTTGTTTCTCCACGCAAAGCATGCCGCTACCCACTACAAGACGATCATCTTAGTGGCAGATGACACCGACGTTCTGATCATCAGTCTTCATCTCAGCAGAACCATCGATAGTCAGCTCTTCATCAGACGAGGAACAAAGGTTCGAGTCAGAATGATCGACGTTGGAAAGTTGGCTGCGGTATTGGGGTCTGGAGTTTGCAATGCATTGCCAGGGCTTCATGCATGGAGCGGGTGTGACACTGTGAGTGCTCTGGCTAGCCAAGGAAAGATAAAGGCTTTGAAGCTTGTGCAAGCGAATGAGCTGTATCTTCAAGCATTCACAGATCTGGGATCTTCGTGGAATGTACCAACAGACGTCTTCAATAGCATTCAGGCCTTCACGTGTCAGCTGTACGCCAAGAACACGAAGATCGTCGGTGTTAATTCGCTCCGTTATCACATGTTCTGTGCAAAGAAGGGCCAGATCGAATCTGGACAATTGCCGCCTTGTGAAGACTCCTTGATGCAGCATACGCTTAGGGCCAACTATCAGGCGGCTATCTGGCGACGCAGCCTTGAAAACCTACCAGACGTCCCAACACCATCAGCAGGACATGGTTGGGAACTCGATGATGGCGGTTCGCTCACAATCCGATGGATGGCGGGTCTACCAGCTCCAGATGTCGTCTTGAATCTCATCTCATGCACATGCAGAAGGACGTGTCGACCGTCAGATTGCTCCTGCATACTGAATGGGTTGAAGTGCACTGTTGTGTGTAAGCTGCAGGGATGCTCCAACATGGTGCAGGATGATGCTATCGTGGCTCAGGATGCCAATGACTCTGATGGCGACTCTGATGATTAACTTTGTGTGCACTGTATATTGTATAGCATATGTTGTTCTCTATTGTAATGCAGGCCAAATTGCCTGAAAATCTTTATAGACAGATAAACGGTTTAGCAAAATGTATAATTTGGAAGATCATACCGGTGTTATTTGACTAAAACATGACATGTTCAATGATACCTCCGCTTGCTTATTAGGAATATACATCGTATGGTGTTAAAATCAGCTCCATACGTCTTTCCAAACTCTAGTAATGAATAATTAATATAATTGGCGGCCATTTTGAAAACCAAGATGGCCACCAAAGTGCAGATTTCCTATGTAACAATTTCCGCCTGCTTATTAGATATCGTATGGTGTTAAAATCCTCTCCGTACGACATTCCTAACTTGCGTTATCGTCAGAATAGATAATGCCAGCGGCGGCCTAAGTCATTTTATGCCTCTTTACATTTATTTGTTGTAAACTCGTGGTGGATGATATGTTTTAGTTTTTGAGTTATTTTTATAGACAGATAAACGGTGTAGCACAATGCATAATTTGGAAAATCATACCAGTGTTGTTTCACTAAAAAAAGTACAAGTCTAATAATAAAATATTGAAAAATATATGATTTTTTTTCGATAATTGATTTTTATAATAATTAATCTAAAACAAAATGCTTCATATTATTTTTTATTTAGACGGTACACATCGGACGTATATTTAGTCGTCAACCGCACATCGATAGCTAGTATAGAAGTCCAGATACACGTGCAACAATGTACCCCACCAAATGGGCATTTTCGAGCTGGGTGGTTTCAAAGATGGCGTCCATCCGGGCACTAAGCTACCGTTCTCAGATGTCCATCACACCTTTTCTGACACTTGAGACATTGGTCTAATGGAAAATCATAATGAGAATTACTCCCCCCGCCGGAGCATTACTTTTGGTCTGGCTCAAGGACTATACTCAATGTATGATAAAGATCAACAATAGGTTATGCTCTCCCTTTCCTTTCCAACGGGGTATTCGCCAAGGGTGCCCCCTCTCTGGGCTTTTATATATAGTCACCCTTGAACCACTCCTTCGGTCTATTAGACAGCGAATACCTCAGGGAATGAGAAGTATAGAAGGAGCAGAGTTTGTGCAGACGGCTTATGCTGATGATGTCTGTGTTTTGATTAGAAGCTCCAATGATGTCTCTGCTTTACAACGTTGTATGCAAGATTTCTCTGCAGCCTCTTCCGGTGGGATCAATTGGAATAAAAGTACAGCATTATGGTGTGGCAAAGGCAATCTCTCTTGTGTATCACCACCCTCACTCCCACACAACCTGGTCTGGAGAACGGATGGGGTTAAATATCTTGGAGTGCATATTGGTAATCGTGAAACAGAAATGAAAAATTGGGAAGGAGTGCTGGAACAAATTCTGCACAGATTGAAAGCATGGGAAGGACTGCTGAGGTCCATCTCCTATCGAGGCCCTACCCTTGTCATAAACAATCTGGTTGCAACAAAATTATGGCACAGAATTATTGCTTTACAGCCATTAAACCAACTAATTATGGCTACTCAGCGAATGCTGGTAAACTTCTTTTGGAGTGGCTACCATTGGCTGAGGCCTGAGATATTGTACTACCCCCGGAAGGAAGGTGGCTAGGGCATTGTTGATATCTCTGGCGGGTTGTGGCCTTTCGGCTGCAGTCTCTGCAGAGACTACTGTTTGCTGAACAGCTGCCCTGGCGGCCCTTTGCATTTTTTCTGTTACAACAGGCTGGTAGACTGAGATATGATCGGCAGCTTCTTTTGATAGACCTTGAGCATATAAATTTTGCCTCTCTTCCGAGATTCTATCAGAGTTTATTGGACACTTGGAAAAGGTTTGACGTCCACTGCTTCCTTGAGGGCTATAATTGTCGAATGTTCCTTCAAGAACCCCTTTTCTTCAATAACTTTTTTCCTGGTATCCCTCATAGCCATGCCCTGATTAAAAAATGTATCCAAGGAGGGATTAACAAAGTATGTGATCTGAGAGATTCATCTGGAGTTAAGTGGAAACCTGCTGGTTTGGTGGCAACCTCAGTTGGATCTCGGTCTGTCCGACTTGTAGACCAAGTTGTACGTTTCGTCATTAGAAAATTTAGACAGCTAAACAACATCGGCTGGGAAGGTGTTGGTAAAATTGAGGATTTTCGGTTAGGTTTCCCTGAAATCAAAGTGCTCCTTTCTTCTTCTCTTCAGCCGGAGATTGAACATACCCCCCCTTTTCATCTTGTAACTAAGATTGGAATCGGTGATCTCTCTCGACAAAATAAAAATGTACCCCTCTCTGGGAGAACACGAGTAGCTTTGTGGTCAGAGCGGTTAGGGTCGGGTTCTCTGT